>NW_026555050.1:0-120745 GCF_021234165.1 Pteronotus mesoamericanus
GGATGAGAGTCTGACTCGAGTTGGGGTTCTAGAATCTGAGCTGTCTCTGTTCCTTCAGAATGTGTCTCTGTGACCTCAGAATCAGAGAATTCTAGAGAGCGCGACCTGGAGGGCCTGTTTGCAGCACAACCCTGTGCACTACAGGGATAAGCAAACCGAGGTCTCTCATGCAGGCTGCCCAAGGCAGTGCCTGGGCCAGAATCAGAGCACATCTTTCTATAGCCTGAGTCTCCTGGGTTGGGAGACTCCTAACTTCCTGCCTGGGGAGGCTTCCTGAGGGCCGGGGTGGCTGTTGCTCTGAAGTGTCCCCTGTTTCCTGGGCACATCCCCCCTCTCCCAGTAGCCCCTCCATGGCAGGATCAAGGGGCTCAGCCAGTCCCTGAGCTTGAGTGCCCGGGAGATGTCTGGGCCCAGGAATCCCCTGGAATGAACAGGGACAGACATGTTTGCTCCTGAGCATCCCTGGCCGAGCGGGGCCAGGGCAACCGGGGCAGCGATGAGTGCAGCCCAAGAGGCCAGAGCCTGGAGTCCTCCCAGGGCCGTGCGCCAGGACACAGCGAGCCAGGCACAGGCTCCAGGCCGGGGCCTGTCCTCCCTGGCCGCCTCCCCCGGCCCAGGAGAGGGACCAGTGACCAGAGTCAGGGAGGAAATCCCTTGGTGCAGTCACTTGTCACTCACACAGTAACGTCCCCTGCTCTCGGAATCTCGGGAAGGCCCTCAAGGAGACTTCCCGGGACAATGGTGGAAATCACCAAGCACTGGACCCCAGACTGAGGACACCTGTCACGGAAAGGAGCCAATCCACACACCCCAGCCCTCACATGTGACTGAATGATTTTTCTAGAACTTCCATGAGCTTTACCTCTGGAACTGAGCAACCTGGGGGGTCTGGAGTCCTAGTGGACTCACCTCACCAATCCAGCGACCCCTTGTCTTCTCTAGGTGCTGCTGTGTCCCCAAGGAAATGCCCTAGGAAGCCACTGACACAGACAGTAGATTCCTGGAAGCTTTTTAAAGACTGCCTAAGGTCAGATATGGTCAACTGCTGACAGTATCAAAGGCAGACCCAGGATGGGGGTGGGGAGAAAGAGCCATCTACTACCATAGAATTTCACACCACAAAGTCAGGAAGTCAAGACAGATCCATTTAAGAAGCAGAAGCAAAAAAGGAGTCTCACAAATATGGAAAGGAAATGAACCCCACCCCCAATAAAAGGGAAAGGAGGAATCCCCAGTAAGAGAACTAATGAAATAGAGGCAAGTAAACTATCAGATACTGAGTTCAAAACAACGGTTCTAAGGAAGCTCGTCAGCTTAGTGAGCTCAAAAAGAATTACTCAAAACTACAGGGAAATTATGAGGAACTTACTGCAAACTACATCAGCATAAAAAAAAGACATGTAAACTATCAATAAGAGGCAAGAGGAAATTAAGAATACAATTTCTGTATTGAAGAACACAGCAGAAGGAAGCAAAAGCAGGCTTGATGAAGCAGAGGATTGAATCAGTGAATTGGAGGACAAGGTATAAAAAAGTTCCCAGAAAGAGCAAGAAAATGAAAAAAGACTCAAGAAGAATGAAGAGGTGTTGAGGGAAATGCAGGACAACCTGAAATGTAATAATACCCATATAATAGGGATACAAGAAGGAGAAAAGGAAAAAGGGATAGAGAACCTGTTTGAAAAAAAATGATGGAAAACTTCCCTAATTGGAGGAGAGAAAAAGTCACACAAGTCTAGGAAGCACAGAGGGTCCCATTCAAGAGGAAGCAATGAAGCCCACTCCAAGACACATCATCATTAAAAAGGCAAACATCAAAGACAAACAGAGAATCCTAAAGGCAGCAAGGGAGAAACAGGTTGTAAAATACAAGGGAGTCCCAATATGGCTAGCAGCTGACTTCTCAACAGAAACACTATAAGCCAGAGGGAATGGAAAGAAATATTCCAAGCCATGAAAAAGAAGGGCCTACAGCCAAGACTACTCTACCCAGTAAGGCTTCTGGGAAACTCCCTGCCTGGTTTCAGGAGCTGTAACCCTACCAACAGGCTGTAGGGCCCCAAGGCTGGAAATAATCAGAAGGCCTTAAAGGAATAGGCTCCTGAGGAGACATGGCCTGTCCCCTTCTGGCAGGGGCATAGCTCCTGCCTCTCTGCTTTGCCATGGAGGACTGGGCATCAAGGACGGGTATGTTACCTCGAGCTGAGGTAAACAACCTAAGACAGATCCCAGTTGGGTACCGGCAGCAGACAAGAAATAGGGGGACACGGAGAAGGGGCAAAGAGGCCCCTGCACCTCTCAGCTTGGCTTGGACATGGCCGGAGTCCTCACTATAGCTGAAAAGCAGTCTCTTTATCTCTTGGTGGCTCCCTCCCCGTGCCTGGCTCAGGCTTGAAGCAGTTCAGGAATCAGCCCTAAATCAGGTCTGGGAGTTCCTGGTGAAATCATGCCTAAAAGTAAATTCTTCAAAGTGTGCTTTGTTCTTCCCTCAAAGCTCTGGTCAGTTCATGCTGCGAAGGTCATTTACATTATTTATACCCCTTACCCTATATCTTTAAGGCACCTTTATATCTACTTTCCCCTTATCTTTAGCCTCTTGTTTATACCAGTCTCCATTTGGACCCATGTAAATCAGTGTATTCCTGTCACTTGTCATCTTAAAAGTATCATATATTCTCTTTGAAACTTAACATACTAATATAATGAGATAACGTATGCATTCCTGTTACCTAGCCCCACTGATAAGTTTTTCAATAAAAGCCCTGGAACAAAGGGCGACAGAGCCTTCTCCACTAGAGAGATGTGCCATAGCCTTCTCCAATAAGAGGAAAGTGCCCCTGTCTGCTCTCCTGGCAAACAGAGAAGTGTTTGTGACGATTTCTGTTTATTTCCCTCATCTGTGACAATCCCGGGATAGGCTCTGCGGGATTCAGAGCCCTGCTCCCATTTCAGCTGGCCCATCCGGTTTCCCTCAGATTCAGGGAGTGCCGCACTCCCTGCAGCGCGCTCCTTCCCTCCAGCACAGCAGTTGTTGCCCTGGCCAGGGCGAGCTGCAACATGAGCAGTGCTCCCCCGCAGCGGCATGCCCCATTTAGCCACTGCACAGTGCAACACAAGGCTCTCAATTAAAATGGAAGGTGAAGTCAGGAGTTTCCCAGGCAAAAGAAAGCTAAAAGATTACACCTCCACTAAACCAGCACTGCAAGATATGCTAAAGGGACTGCTTGAAGAAAATGAAGAAAAAGAGTGAGAAAGAGAGGTTCACAGGTACAAAGGGAAAAAAAAAAGAATAAAACCTATCAGTAATAACTTTAAATGTAAATGGATTTAATGCCCCAATCAAAAGACATAGGATAGCTAAATGGGTTAGAAAACATGACCCACACATATGCTGCCTACATGAGACCTACCTCAGAACAAAGGACTTACACAGACATGGTAAAGGGATGGAAAAAAATATTCCAAGCAAGCAGACAGGAAAAAAAAGCAGGGGTAGCAATATTTATATCAGGCAAAATAGATTTCAAAACAAAGGCCATAAAAAGAGACACAGAAGGACACTTTATAATACTCAAATCCATATAAGAATCCAATAAAAGAATCCATCAAGAAGACATAAACATTGTAAACCTATATGCACCCAACAAAGGAGCACCCAAATATATAAGGAAAATCATGGAGGACCTCAAGAAAGATATAGACAGTAACACACTGATAGCAGGCGATCTTAACACCCCACTGTCAACAATGGTTAAATCTTCCAAACAAAACATCAAAAAAGATATTGTGGAACTGGATGATGCATTAGATCAAATGGACTTAACTGACATATATAGAACCGTTCATCTCAAAGAAGCAAAACACATATTCTTTTCAAATGCACACAGAACATTTTGAAAGATAGACCACATGATCGGACACAAAACAAGCCTCAAAAAATTCAGAAAAATCAAAATCATAACAAGCACTTTCTCTGACCAGAAGGGCTTGAAACTAGAAACCAACCTCAAGGAAAGAACTCAGAAACATTCAAGCTCATGAAGACTGAATAGTACACTATTGAACAATGAATGGGTCAATAATGAGATCAAAGAAGAAATCAAAAAGATTCTGGAAACCAATGAAAATAAACGCACAACAGTCCAAAACTTTTGGGAAATGGCAAAGGCAGTCCTGAGAGGGAAGTTCAGAGCAATACAGGCTTACCTAAAAAAGATAGAAACATTTCAGAGAAACAACCTAATCCTCTAGCTTCAAGAACTGGAGAAACAACAACAAACAAAGCCCAGAGCGAGTATAAGAAAGGAAGTAATGAAGATCAGAGCACAATTGAATGACATAGACACTAAAAGTACAATTCAAAGGATCAACAAATCCAGGAGCTGGTTCTTTGAAAAGATAAACAAAATCGACAAGGCTTTAAGCAGACTCATCAAGAAAAAAAAAGGAGAGGATCCAAATAAATAATATTAGAATGAAAGAGGAGAACTAACAACTGATATCACAGAAATACAAAGGATTTTAAGAAATAACTATGAACAATTATATGCCAAGAAATTTGAAAATCTCGATGAAATGGACAAATTTCTAGAAAAATATAACCTTCCAACACTGAATGAAGAAGCAGAAAGCCTGAACAGATCGATACCAGTAACGGCTGATAAAATTGAAGCAGTATTCAAAAATCTCCCAGCACACAAATGCCTGGATCAAACTGTTTCACAGGAGAATTTTACAAAAAAATTAAGGAAGAGCTAACCTCTATCCTTCTCAGAGTATTACAAAAAATCCAGTAAGAGGGAAGACTCCCAAACTATTTTAATGAGACCAGCATCATCCTAATCCCAAAACCATATAAAGACACAACAAAGAAAGAAAACTACAGGTCAATATCACTGATGAACACAGATGCTAAAATCCTCAACAAAATATTGGCAAACCACATCCAGCAATACATTAAAAAGATCATCCACCATGATCAAGTGGGATTCATCCCAGGGATGCAAGGATGGTTCAATATTCACAAATCAATAAATGTAATACATCGCATAAACAAAAGGAAAGACCTTAAACCACACGATCATATCAATAGATGCAGAAAAAGCATTTGGTAAGGTACAGCACCCATTTATGATAAAAACACTGAGCAAAGTGGGAACAAAGGGGGCATACCTCAACATAATAAAGGCCATATATGTAAAACTGACAACCAGCATTATACTCAATGGGCAAAAACTAAAAGCTTTCCCACTAAGATTGGGAATAATACAAGGATGTCTGCTTTTACCACTTCTATTAAACAGAGTATTGGAAGACCTAGCTGCAGTGATCAAACAAGAAAAAGAAATAAAAGGCATCCTAATTGGAAAGGAGGAAATAAAACTATCATTGTTTGTAGATGACATGATAGTGTACATGGAAAAACCACATAGACTCCTCCAAAAAACCACTTGACCTAGTAAGTGAATTTAGCAAAAATAGAAGGATACAAAATCAATATTCAGAAATCAGAGGCATTTTTGTATACCAAAAATGAAATATGAGAATCAGAAATCAGTAAAAAAAATCCCCTTTGCTATAGCAACAAGAAAAATAAAGTACCTAGGAATGAACTTAACCAAGGAGGTAAAACACCTACCTGCACGCAGAAAACTACCCAGCAGTGAAGAAAGAAATTAAGGAAGACACAAATAAATGGAAGCATATACCGTGTTCATGGATTGGAAGAATTAACATCAATCAAAGTGTCCGTACTACCCAAAGCAATTTATAGATTTAATGAAATCCCTTTTGAAATACCAATGACATATTCCACAGACAGAACAAACATTTAAAAAAAATTTATGGTACCATAAACGACTCCAAATAGCCACAGAAATTTTGAGAAAAAAGCATAAAGTAGGAGTGATCCCAATACCTGACATCAAACTATATTACAAGGCCACTGTAATCAAAACAGCTTGGTATTGGTATAAGAAGAGACATATATCAATGGAACAGAATAGAGAGCCCAGAAATAAACCCATGTCTCTGTGGTCAACTAATATTTGACCAAGGGTGCAGAATCATAAAATGGAGTAAAAGTAGCCTCTTCAACAAATGGTGTTGGGAGACCTGGACAGCTACAAGCAAAAAATTGAAATTCGACCACCAACTTTCACCATACACAAAAATAAATTGAAGACGGATAAAAGACTTAAATGTAAGTCGTGACACCATGAAAGTCCTACAGGAGAACAAAGGCAGGAAACTCTCAGATATCCCATGTAGCAATATTTTTACCGATATGTCCCCTAGAGCATGGGATATAAAGGAAAAAATAAATAAATGGGACTTCATCAAAATAAGAAGCTTCTGCATGGCTAAAGAAAACATCAGCAAAATGAAGAGAGAACCAACTGTGTGGGAAAATATATTTGCCAATGATACGTCAAGCAGGGGTTTGATCTCCAAAATATATAAAGAACTCACACAACTCCATGCCAGGAAGACAAATAATCCAATTAAAAAATGGGCAAAGGACCAGAGCAGACACTTCTCCAAGGAGGACATACACAGGGCCCAGAGATATATGAAAGGATGCTTATCATCACTAGCCATCAGAGAAATGCAAATTAAAACCACAATGAGATACCACTTCACACAGGTCAGAATGGCCATCATAAATAAATCAATAAACAACAGGTGCTGGCAAGGTTGTGGAGAAAAGGGAACCCTAGTTCACTGTTGGTGGGAATGCAGACTGGTGTAGCCACTGTGGAAAACAGTCTGGAATTTCCTCAAAAAGCTAAAAATGGAACTGCCTTTTGACCCAGCGATTCCACTGCTGGGATTATACCCTAAGAATCCCAAAACACCAATTCAAAAGAACCTATGCACCCCAATGTTCACAGCAGCACAATTTAGAATAGCCAAGCGCTAGAAGCAATCGAAGTGCCTGTCAGTACATGAGTGGTTCAAAAAACTATGGTACATTTATACAATGGAATACTACGCAGCAGAGAAAGAAAGCTACTATCCTTTGCTACAGCATGGATGGAACTGGAGAGCATTATGCTTTGTGAATTAAGCCAGGTAATGAAAGACAAATATCATATGATCTCACCTGTAAGTGGAACCTAATCAGCAAAGCAAGCAGGGAAGGAAAATATGACCAGCAACATTGAAAGAAAGAGGAAGCAGATGGGGATGGGAAGGAGGAAGAGAGGGGGTAGCGGCCAGGGGAAGGGGAAGGGTCAGATCAAGGAACAGGTGTGAAGGACACAGGGATGAAGACAAGGTGGGAAGGACTGAGAGGGGGAGGTGGCAGTGGGGGGGCAGGGGAAAGTGGTGACAAATGTATTTGAAAAATTAAAAAAAAAAAAAAAGAAACACAAACTTGGGCAAACTAAATCAGCCTAACAGCCAGAACTGTCCTTTCTGAATCTACCAGACAAGTTACAAACTTAAAAATTGGAACTAGCTCCTCTTGATTTATTATCTAGAAAGATTTCAATTACTTTATACATGAAACTTCCTGAGGGCAGGCACTTTGTTTTTATATTCTTATTTCCCAGTTTCTAGAACAGTGTCAGGCACATGGCAGCTGCTTTTAACAAATGTTTATTGGGTGAAGAAATGACTGAATGAATTATGAGTGTATGAAGACTACTTCTCTTGAAATTCTCTGGAGATTCCTTGACTTGTTGAATATACCCCTTTCTAGTTCAAGAAATAATGGAGCACTTGTTTAGAATGTAAGATAATGTGTGTGTTCTGAAAGATCACTTGAATATTTTCCAACTACTAATTTTACAGAGTTTTAAGAAGTGGATAATCATGAGGCATACCTTTCTAAAGCATATTTTAGTTCTATATGTTTTATCTCAGACTGCGAGCACATTGAGCACAAAGATTATTCTTTGAATCCCTCCATAAGATTGACCACATTACATGACAGTAGACAATAAATATTACAGAATGAATGAATGAATGCTGTCTGATAATTTTGATTTAGACAATTTCTCTCTAGTTTCTTGTTCTCAGAGCATGTCTTCCTCTTTCAGCTATACCTATTACTGTAATTGTTCTCATGGCAGCATCATAGAAATTCCTGATTCTCCCTGCACAGAGGCCACCACAGTAGATGAGGATGGTGTAGTCCAATTGTTTATTGCTCCTCTCGCAAACAATGTTTACTCTCCCATGAAGACCTAATTAGTCTGTTATGTCTCCATATTTTCAGGCTTCTTATCTCTTAAATTGCCTATGTCTTGAAATTCTCCCCATAGCCATCATTGGAAACTAACTGAAGTAACTGAAAATTATGCCAGAGAGGAAACACATTGGCATGGTAAATCCCCTGCCTTTGGACATGTAGCAAAATAGCTCTTAAGACATAGAAACAAAATTTTTTCTGCTTTGTGAATCAGTGAAAATCTAATAAAAGTATGTCTCCCTTGGGTACTTTACATCATTAGCATCCTGGCTTCATGCTTCACTTTAACAAATAACTTACTTTAAAAGTTTCTCCAGGGAGAAGACAAGGAGCTGAAAATATCTTGGAGGAAAACTTTACCTAGCAACCTGATAAGGCTGTTTCATATACTTTCTAAAATCCATGCAGCCAAGTCTTTGTGATTTTTTCAGTTTCTGATTTTGGTATGTACTGAAACTTTTTCATGGCTAAGCACGGAGGAAAAAAAAAGTAATGCCTTAAATGTGAATAGCACTTTATGATTTTCATAGTACATTCATTATAAATGCTACCACCATAATTGATCACCTTCTACATTCCAGGACCTGTGCTAACCATTTTACATATGTATATAGAACTTAATCTTTGTCAAAATCCTGTGAAGTAAGAGATGTCATAGGCCCTGTTTAACTAATGAAGAAACTGCAGTTTAGATAAGTTATTTGCTCAAGTCATATAGTTAGTAAATGGCTAAACCTGGATTTGTCTAGCTTAAAACCTGCAGACTTATTTCACTTGGTGAGAATCTTAAATATTTAAGTGAACTAGTAACCCTTTCCCTTTATATGTACAAGTTTCCTGATGTTTAATTTTATATCTCTTTTTCTTTCCTTCTTCCCCTTCTCAAAAAAAGCGATCTTCCCCACATATCCCTCATTCCATCTGTGGTTAGCTGAATGCTGTGCAAAATCCCAGGTACAAAGAACAGACTGTATTGAGAGAAATCTGCATATAAGTTGACCCAGACAATTCATACCATTGTCGTTGAAGGGTCAACTGTATTATCCTTTGCCTTAAAGACAAACAAACAAACAAACAAAAAAACCCCAACCAACCAAGAAACAACAACAATCAATCACCCCTGACCCTGTATTCCTCTCTTGCTTAATTTTACAGCAGCAGTATTTACCATCTTGAATCATTCTCCTTTTTGAGGTTCAGTGCCATCACTCTTTCCTTATTTTCTTAATTCTCTAGCCACTAATTTCTTCTCTTTCACTAGATACTTCTTCCATCTCTAAATATAAAATTTCTTCAGGCCTTTATGTGAAACTCCTTTCCTTTTCTTTCTATATTCTCTTCTTAAATTACCTCATCTAGTCTTGTGATTTAAAATATTCCCAAACTTACATCTTCACCCCAGGTCTTGCCTCTGAATCCTATTATGTATTATATCCAATTTTCTCCTTGACAACTCCCCTGGAATGTCTTACAAGTCTGTCAGACTTAACACTTGCCAAAGGAAATACTAGTTTCCTTGCTCCTTCCCACCTTTCTCATCTAAGGACATGGTATCATCATCACATAGTTGCTTAGGTCAGACACCAGAAAATTACCTTTGATTTCTTCCTTTCCCTTATTATTGCACTTAATTCATCATCATCAAGTCCTGTCTATCATATATCCAAAATATGTATCAAATGAGCTTACCTGGTCTACTGATTACTCAGTCTCCAAACCATCTCTCACTGGATGCTTTAGTCACCAGCTATTCCTACTTCTTTTGTGCCCCTCTCCAATTTATGATATAGCATCCAGACCATATTACAAAATGTAAATTGGATCACAATGCTCTCTTGCTTAAGATTTTAGTGACTTCCATTGTGCTTCACATAGAGGGCCTAGCCTCAAAGGCCCTATATGATCTGGCCCATACCTACTTCTCCAACTTCATCGTAAACACTGTGTACGAGGTGCTCTTCTTTGCTTCATTACACAGATCTGAGTTTTCTACCTTCAAGCTTCTGGACACGCTATGCACTCTGCTTAGAAGCCTTTCCCACTCCAACTTGGCTGCTCCCAACTTATCCTTCCTGTCAAGGTTACCGCTGACCTCCCCACTGCTTGAAGTCAGTGACCATTTCTACAACACATCTTCATATTCCCAGAGCCTAGCATAGTTACTGGCTTGTACTGTAGTTGGTGTTGAATAAATACTTGAAAATGAATGAAGGTACAAGTTGAGACCTCTTGGGAAAGGTTGCTGTAATAGTAACTCACAACCCTTGATCAGTGTAGTGGACAGAAACTAAAAGAAACATCAAGAGGCAGGGTTAGACTTAGTACTGGCAATAACTATTTGTTGTCAAAATTCTCCAGACCTTAATTTCCTCATCTGCCCTATCTATATCACCAAATTTTGATAACTCTCTTAAGATCGAATTTTGTGTTGCTGATGTTGAATTCTTTAGCTCTCTACCCCGAAATTCCTTCTTGTGGGTTGCAAAACTCATTAAATGAAATTTAATTTTTAAAAACTTATTATGAAAAATTTCAGACCTAATGTAAGTAGAAAGTATAAATACACATATACATATCATTGACTTAAGCAATAACTACCCATAGCTAATCTTGATTTATTCCTATCCCCACCTATTTCCACCTCCCATTATTTTCAAGCAAATCCTGGACATGGTCTCATTTTATCTGTAAATACTTCAGTATGTGTTAATTGCTAGACAGAACACCTTCTGTTTCTTAAAATGAAGTGTTCATTTAACAGCACCGTGCTCTTCCCAGACTCTAGATACCCAGCATGATGATTTTTATTTCCTGGCTTAACCAAACTGTGTAAATTCTTTGAAGGAATGGGTGAGGGAAGGTGGCTATTAGAGCACACTGCTCAGTGCCCTGTAATTAACAGAGGGGATGAATAAAAAACTAAACGCGCTTTAGGTTCTTAATGCAATCATCCTAAGAATCCAGGGCCTTGTCTTACCTCTTAGCTTCGGTTTACTTCATGAACTCATAGTAAAATTACAAGTTCAAAGCATTTTTTTAAAAAAATGCATTTATTTCAGCCTGAGAAGACTTTTACAAGGATCAACAGGGGGCGGTGCTTCCGCAAGCCCTGGGCCCTTTCTTCCTCTCCTCGGCGCCGCACTCTTCTTCCCGGCAGCCCTAGCGCCCGTCCTGGCGGTCCGCAAGATGGCCGGCGACAGTGAGGTGAGGTGTTTGCTTCCTCCTATGCCTGTGTGTAAGTTTTCTCCTCCAACTCAGCGCTTCGGCGCTCAACCTCTTTCTTTTTTCTTTCCCATCCCGCAGCCCGAGTCCGAGGTATTTGAGCTCACGGACTTCACCACTGCTTCCGAATGGGAAAGGTGAGTGAGTCGTCTCATGGATTATCAGTCAGTACCTTGGGCCTTGGGCCGCTTCCCCAGCATAGGCAAACCACACAGACCACTGCGGTGGGGAAGGTAAGACCCAGAGGTCCCCGGGTCTCCGCCACCTTCCATTTCTGGTCAGCTGAAGGCCTCTTCTGCGTCTGGTGTCTGTCAAGCCCCGGCCTGCCGCCGGCAGCTAAACCCTCGAGACTCCTGCTCTCAAAGTTTCGTTTACTTTCACACCACTTTCCTTAGAGCTTCGATGTTGCCCCCACGCGCAAACAGTTTCTGTGGCTACCACTTCCGTACTGTTTTCATTTATGTTTAACTCGTTATCGTGAGCAATAAACTTCGCCGCAGCTTTTTTTCCCCCCCTCCTGTATAACATTGGGGTACCCTTTTAGGTGGAAACCTTCAGCGTACTTATGGTGGTGGTCCATCTGCCACACCCCCCCATTTCCATCCCGTCTTTTAGAACAACCTTTTAAAGTCTGCGTGGGACTTGGGAACGCTTTGATTCAAGTTTCACATTTCAGTGGGTAGTGCGCCCAGGCTTCCTCTACCTCTCCAACTAACTCCGTGGAACCACTGAAACTGTTGTGTCACTGAATGTAAGTGAAAGCCAAGTTTGTTTGTGGAGGAGTGATAGCTTAGATCGTGAAGTTTTGTGTTCAGTGTCACAGAAACCCTCTTGCTGTGTGGTTTTTGACTTTTAGTTAGCTTGCTGCAGTATTTTATAATCTTTCTGGTTGGGGGAGGAAATTTGTGGATGGTATGTCATTAGCTGACATAGGAAAATATAAAAGGTTCCTACTGGAATAATGGTTTGACCTCCGGTACATTCCAAAAAAAGAAAAGTCGGTAAGATAAAACGATACTGGCATGGCAGTGCTTTATTGAGCAGGTACTGTGTGTCCAGAATTATGCTGATGGAAGAGAACAAAAACAAAACATAAAATAGTTAAATTGTAAGCCAGCTGGTACTAACTATAAAAATAGTAGTTTAAATAAGGGTAATGTTGTGGATTAGGATTGTTGGAGATATTTTCATAGAAAAGAGAGAAAATGAGTTGGGCCTTGGAAGTAGTAAGTGCTTGCTAAGATATAAGAAGGTACTGAGGTAATTAGAGACAGGTTAAAACGAATCTTTGGGACTTAATGAAGAAGTATGTTACTGGAGTGAAGGTTATCTACTCAAGGGAAGTAACAAAGATTGATAAAGAAGATAGGACCAAGTTATGGACAGCCTCCAAAGCTATGTAAAGGAATCTCTAGATTTGGTTCTGTAATACCAGGGATTCTCAAACTTTAGTGTGCACCCGAAGCTTAGTTTCTGATTATGTCTGAGATGGACATCAGAATTTGCTTTTCTAACAAGTTCCCTCCCAGGTGATGTTGATATTGCTGGTGGGTCAGGAGAACACACTTAGAAAAAAGCCATTAAAGAACAATAGTGAGAGACACTTGATTTTAGAGTGGCAAAGTGATGTGAGAGTTGTTTCAGAAGATGAAATAAAACTAAGGCAAGTGATTCACTTTGATCCATAGTTAGGTTGGTGATTTGGAGACTGGAGAGAAAGGATAGAAGGGAGGATTGTAAGATATTTCAGATAAGATTTAGATAGATATATTTGATGAAATGTAAGAGTAGAAAGAAGCAAACATGGAACTGCAGTTTCTTTCCTGAAAGAATGAAGGTAAGAAGGTGGCAAAGTGAGAAGAGTGCAGTTACAGACCTGATGAATGTGAAATAATAATTTGATGTCTCCAAGGTAGTTAGAAAAATGTAACTTGAATCTTGGAGGATGGGAGTGGGAGTGAGGAAACATCAGAGCATGGAACGGAAAATAGTCACTTTCCCCAGCTAAATATTTGAAATATTCTGAAGTAGAATATTAAAATCCTTTAGCTCCCTGTATAGAAACAATTGTTAATATAGTTGTGAGAACTACCGCAAAGCAGGAAATTTGGTTATTGGCTTTTATGCCCTTGTCTGTAGAGTGAAACTAGTGTTTTGATTCATGGGAAGATGTTAAGACTTTGGAGTCTCTTAAACTTGGAGTTCAATGTTCGAATGAAAAGTTCTGGTCAGTATGTTATGAGCCATACAGTTTAGTGAGAGGACTGACTAGAAGCCCATACTCTTTATCATTTGTCCATTGAAGAAATATTTATTGAGTGCCCATATTTCAAGAACAATTCAGGACATTAGGGATGTGGTAGTCAATAAAAACAGATGATTCTGGCTCTTACTGAATGTACAGTATAGTGGAAGAGATAGACATGAATCAAATAATAATAGAAATGCGTCTGTAATTACAAGAAGAGCTGAGAAGGGGAATAAACCTGTTCTTATAGGAGCATACAGCCATTAGACCTAATATAGAATGAGGTGTCAGAGGAAATGAGCCTTCATCTGAGATCTGGGGAGCTTTGAGGGATAGTTATTGAATTTTTCTAGTCAAATCTCAATACTTCAGGATAGAGTCCAGTAGTAGAATTAAAATGAAAGAAAAATCACCTGTAATTCTACCGCCATTAGAGAGCTACTATTAATATTTTGAGAAAATTTCTCCCAATCTACATGCGTTGTAAATTTTTTGTATCAAACCATATTGCTACTACTATAATTTAACATATGAACATTTATTTCCTCAAATGGTCTTTAAAATATGACTACTAATAGGTATATATTATTCCATTGAATGGCTATACCAACTGTTTGCTGCAATTGGACATTAAGATGGTTTCTTTTTTTTTTTTTACCTTTATAAATAAGTGCGTTGCGCATTTCACATGCCGGTTTTTGCTCGCATATGGATACTTTTATTATTAAAGTTTTATTCCTTTTTAAAAACATGTTAACTTAGTTCTACAGCACCCATTTCCAAAACTGATAATGGCCAAACTGATAATGGCCTTTTCACTGAATACCCCCCTGCAAAGTGAATTAGTGTATTAATGCCTTCAGTTTTAAAGAGGAATTACTTAGAAGTTTCAGTTGATTCATAAAAAGTGATTTATCATTACCATCTTAACAGAAATGTAACTATTAATATGTAACATTACTGAAGAAAAAACCTGATGCCTTATATTTTGACTAGAAGTAACATACTAGCATTACTATGTAGATGTTTTAGGAGAGCAGTGTTGTTATATTGCATCATACTTTTACATGAAAGAAGTCAGCTTCTTAGAGTAATTACAAGCCTTCTGAAAGTGTCTTTTAATATGTATTTAACATTACTGATATATTATAACAGGTTTAATTTGCTGATATTGAGCATATTGTTTGTTAAATTTTTTTTAACAGGTCTGCTTGATCATTAGATTTAAAGATTAACGAATAATTATAAAATCTATTAGTTTTTCCTTAAAGCTGACAAATGTACTTGAGTGTTCTTGCCAGCTGTTCCCAGTGCTCTCAAATAATGTTTTCTTTGGGATAAATAGGAGGGAATTCCTTAATCTTTAAAGGAAAAGTTAAATAAATAGATCATTTGTTTTGAGGATAAGAAAGAGATTATGAGTTACATGATTATCTTTAATAGTATCATGTTAGTCTGTCAGTTTTTACTTCCCTATCAAATTTATTCATTTTATTTAGACAGTTTCATTAATTCTTAATTTATATTTTATAGTAGGCAGAATGCCCTTGTTGGGTAAGCAGTAGATTTAAAAATCAAAATCTAAGAATTCTTGGGTTACAGAAAATTATTACCACTTTTATTCCATATTGATAAATTAGACTAACAATACTGAACTTATGGAGACTTCTCTGATAAAAAAATGTTAAATATAAAAACACTTTCTAAAAGAATTGTAAAACAGTAGTAAAAAATATGCAGTTACATATTTAGAAAGTTTTTTTGCTCCATCCTAGGTTTATTTCCAGAGTTGAAGAAGTCTTAAATGATTGGAAACTCATTGGAAACTCATTGGGAAAGCCACTTGAAAAGGTCAGATCTATTTGCTGGTGTCTCTAAATCAGTATTTACTTTGAAACATGTATTTTTAGGCTTTTTGCTGCATTTGGTACATTTGAGTTACTTGTTTTTTAAGTTATGTATCATCTATGAACATAAAATGCTATTTGGAAGAATTTGGATTTGAATCTGTGGCAAATAATATGTGTAAGGCTTTTGTGAACTGTTTTTTAAATAAAATTTTATATGTATAATGTCATTCTTTGTGAGTGATTTTGTTTTTCCTAACATTTACTTCTCTCTTTCCTCCTCCCTTAGAATTTTAGAAAACCTTTTCAAAAATTTTTAGTTGGTCAGAGAAACATTGCAATTACCAACTTCTTGGTAGAATATTTTGCTTAACTAATGAAAAATTTTGGTCTTAACAATCAACTGACTGTCATTAGCAGCTATTTTATTCAATTTTTGTATTTTACAATACCACTAATAATAGTTCTCCTCATCTTCATCCCACCCCAGCCTTTTTAACCTCATAGATGTTTTGAGTATAATAATGAAAAAATATTCAAAATTGAGGTGGGACTTTAATTCTATAATCTAAGGTACTGTCAGTTTTACTCATAAACTATGCCCAAATGTTTACTAAAGCATGTACTCTGAAAATAAATCTAGATTTTTCTGTATTTTGGTGAAGGGAACTAACAGTTTGATTTAGGCTTATGTAGATACTTCGTTTGTTAGATAAATTCTTTTGAAGTAGAATTGATTATGTTTGTTATAAATCTGTTTTAACTGCAGTTTACCCCTTTGTAAGGAACTCTTAGTTCTCAATATTAGCTAGGTTTTTTCACCTTAATGGTGATATTAACAGAATTTGAGACTATCAAAGCATTAGGATATATTTCTTTAGCTACATGAATAAGAGTAGAAAAAGTAACACTTTACATAGAAATCATATTTAAAGATCTGAAATATATAGAGTAAATTGGTTTGCTATATTAAAATATTACATTTTGAAATAAAATGTGAAGCCCTCAATCACAGATCATTTATTCCACTTGAAACAAATATAAAACAACAATTGACATAGATGTCAATAAGACTGAAGGCAAAACAAGCTGGTTATAACTGGAATGGGAAATGATTTGCATCACCAAAAAGAGAGCTAAATTGGATATTTGTAAGTTCTGATACTCCTCAATTCTGTGATTTATACATACTTACTAAGTACCGGCTGTGTGCCAGATCTGAAGACAAAGTGAGCAAGATCCATGTGGCCATGGAACATAAATTCTCCTAAGAGAAGTAATAAGTAAAAAAATAAGATTAAAATTTTAGAGCTAAATTCAGTTTTGGAATATAAGTTGGGTAATGTGTTCAAAGTAGGTAGCATTGCTGACACAGGTAGTAGGGGCTTACAGAATTGTAAATTATAGATCACAGTAAATAAAAGGAGATGGAAAACATGAAGAGATTTCAAGATGAACTGTAACTATGATGAATAAGATTCAAGAACGTATAAAGGACAGGGATTATTCAGCATAGAAAAGGAAGTTAGAGAATGCTTTTATAGGATATTTTAATTTTATGTGAAGGACAGTGATTACCAATACTCTTCATTGAGGGAAAATTAAGAAAAATTATTTTTAAAAAACCTTTAATGAAAAATTGTAAACAAAATAATTTAATGAACCTGCATGTGCCTGTCACCCAGTTTCAATAATTAATATTCTACCATTTCTTGTTTCAGTGGTACCTCTATCACCTCCCCATCCCCACTAGATTTATTTAATGATTGGTTTTTTGGGGGGTAAAATTCACATACATTGTAATGCACAAAACTGCTTACTTTTGACAAATATTTACATCAGTTTAATGCTCCTCAGTCAAGGTACTGGGCATTTTGTTCACCCCAGAAATGTCTCAGTGACCCTTTTCAGTTAATTCCCATGCTCCTCACCCATGGCCCCCAGGCATTTACTGTTCTCCCCAACTTTTAAATCATAGATTGCTTTTGCCTGCTCTAGAATTTCATACATATGACATCATATAGCATATACTTTTTGTGCCTGTTTTTATAAACATAATAAATAGTTTTGACATTTATTCCAGGTTATTGCATGTAACTGTTTTGAATGAATATACCACAAATTGTTGCACTTGTTGACAGACATGGGCTATGATGAGTAAAGCAGAACATTCTTGTATGAGGCCTTTTGTAGACATACATTTTAATTTCTCTTGGGTAAATACTTAGGAGTGGATATATAGGGTCATAAGATAGTGTATACTTAACTGTAAGAAACTTCAGAAGCATTTTGTACCATTTTACCCACCCTCTCCTCCCATTCCCACAATTAAGTATACGAGAGTTTGGGTGGTTCCATAATTCTCATCAACAGTTGGTACTCAGTCTTATAAATTTCTGGTGTTGGAATTTATTAACCACTTTTAGTATTGACCATTTTTTTCATGGGCTTATTAGCTATTTGTATGTCTTCGTGAAATATTTATTCATTTTTTTTGTTCATGTTTTTTGTCCATGTTTTAAGCTGAGCTGAGTTGTGGGAGTCTCTTAATTCTATATATTCTGCTTTTAAGTCTTAACCCAGTAGTTTTGCTGGGTTTTGAAGACATTCTTTCCATGCTTTCTTCTAGAAGCTTTATCAGTTTAGCTTTTATTTAGGTCTGTGATCCATCTTGAACTAATATTTTATATGATGTGTGGTAGGGAGCCAAGGTTCAATTTTTTAATTATATTTTATTGGTTATGCTAATAAAGTCCCAGTTTTTCCCCCTTTTCTCTCTTCCACCTAGCACTCCCCACTCCTTCAGGCAATCCCCAAGGCTTCAATTTTTACATATGGATATCCTATGTATTCTAGAATATTCTGGGGGACAAAACACTTTTTTGTCCATTTAATTATGTTGTTGCCTTGTCAGACAGTTGACCTAGGGGATTACCTTCTGGGCTCTATTCTTCTCCATTAATCTATTTGACTATCCTGATGTTACTCAGTTGTCCTGACTGCTGTAATTTAGGGTTTCCCAGTCTAGAAATCAGTGAAATTTTGGTGAGACTGTTGTGGGGCTGTATTGTGGAGTATATGATGTCTAGTAATACCCCTGGCCTCTACCTACTAGATGCTAGTAGCACCCACCCAATGATGACAACCAAAAATGTATCTAGTCATGGCTAAATGTCCCCTGGAGGGCAAATTGCCCCTCATTGAGAACCACTTGAAGGGCTCTATAGTAAGCCTTGAAGTTAGTGTAAATTCTGTAGCTTTTGTTATTTTCCCGAGATTGTTTTGTCTATTCTAGGTCCTTTATGTTTCCATTATCAATTTTAGAATGAACTTGTCAGTTTTCTGTAAAAAGAATGAGTATGCTGGGACTATGATTGGGATTGTGTTGAATTTATAGATTACTTTTGAGGAGAAGTGACATTTGGCAGTCTTGAAGCTTCTAGTCATGAGCATGGCACATCTCTTTAAGTCATCTTTAATTTTTCTCAGTGTTTTACAGTTTTTAGTGGAGGTCTTGTATATCTTTTGTTAAATTTATTACTAAGTGCTTTACGTTGTATGATGCACTTGTAAATGGAATTGTTTCTTAATTTCCTTTTCTAGTTTGTTGCAAGTGCATAAACATAATAAAATTTTACGTGTTGACTTTGTATCTAGATAGATGCAAAGATTCATAATTTTTTGTTAAATTTTCTGCATTTTCTCCATTCATAACCGTATTGGCTGTCAATAGGGACAGTTTTACCTCTTTTTCAATTTTTTTTAACTTTTCTTTCTCATTGTCATTGCACTAACCACTAAAATGTTAAATAGAACTGTTGAAAGTGGACAACCAGCCTTCTTTGAAGTGGTGGAGGGGAAATTTTCAGTACTTCAGCGCTCAGGATTGTAGTATTTTCATAGGTGTCCTTTATAACAATGAGGAAATCCTTTTCTTAGTTTGCTGAAAGTTTTCTATCATGAATGAGAATTTATTAAAATCTTATTCTTTATCTATTGAGATAATCATAGGTTTTTTTTTATTCTCTGAATATGGTAATTTATGTTGGAATAAAAATTTCCTTATTGTGAAATATATGTAAAAATGACCATTTTAACCATTATGTGTAAAATTCATTGGCATTAAGTATTTCACATTGTTTAAGTTTTTTTCAATCCAAACTGAATTCTGAAGCTCTGTACTCTTTAAACAATTACTTCCTCTTTCCTCCTCCAGGGCCCAGATAACCAACCACTCTCCTATTCTTTTTCTATGAATTTCACTACTTTAGGTATCTCGTGTAGGTGGGATCATACAGTATTTGTCAATTTGTGCCTAGCTTGTTTCACTAAGCTTGTGTTTGAGGTTCATCCATGTTGTAGCATATGTCCTTTTCAAGACTGAATAATACTCCATTGCATGATTTTTGTTAATCCATTTGTTCATCTGTTGATGGACATTGGGTTGTTTCCACTATTTGGCAATCAGGAATAACACTGCTGGGAGTATGGTTGTACACATATCTCTTTGAGTCCCTGCTTTCAGTCCTTTTGGGTATATACGCAGAAGTGGAATTCCTGGATCATATAATTTTTATTTTTAATTTTTTAAAGAATTGCCATACTTTTGGCTGGCTACAAATTCTGTTTATCTGAAAATATCATTTTTTAAACCTTGTTTTTGAAGGACAGTTTTGCTGAAGCATTGTGGCTTGACATTTTTTTCCCAAGTTCTTTAAAGATGTGGTTACACCCTGGCTGGTGTGGCTTAGTGAATTGAGCGCTGGCCTGTGAGCCAAAGGGTCACTGGTTCGATTCCCAGTCAGGGCACATGTCTGGGTTGCAGGCGAGGTCCCCAGTAGGGGTGTGTGAGAGGCAACCACACATTGCTGTTTCTCTTCCTCTCTCCCTCTCTTCCGCTCTGTCTAAAAATAAATAACTTTAAAAATATCTTTAAAAAATTGGTTACAATTTCTTCAGCTCTCTATAATTTCTGATGAGAAATTAGGTTTATTCATATTTTTGTTCTATTTTGGCATTTTTCTCTGGCTGCTTTCAATTTTTTTTTCTTCTATGTAAGCTAACTACAATATGCGTAGTTGTTTTCTTTGTTAATACTGAATATTTAAATTTTTTGTTTTTCATCAAATTAGGGAAGTCTGGGTATTACTGCTTCAAATCTTTTCTTGCCCCATTCTACACTTTTTCTGTGACTTAAGCTAAATTTATCTTTGACCTCTTACTACTAATGTTTGATAGGCCTACGTCTCCCAAGTCCCTACTGCCTTAGAGTTTTTTTCTCTTAGATAATTTCTCTTGAGTTACCTTTGAGTTAGTTCATTTACTCTGTCTTGTGCTGTCTCCAGATTACTGTTAAGCCCATCTGAGCTATTTTCCAGTTCAGTTATTTTAGTTTTTTAGGTATAGAATTTCTATTTCGTTCCATTTATAATTTCCAATTCTCTGAGGTTTCTCATCTCTGAATTTGTTCTCGAACAGAATTATTATAGCTAGTGTAAAGCCATTGCAACACCAGGGCCTTCTTGGATATAGAAGTTGACTGTATTCTTTTGAGTTAAGTACAGGTCACACTATCCTGGCTTTTTAAAAAAAATTTTTTTGTTGTGGTGGTATCAGTAATTTCTTAATTTTATAGTTGTATTTTGGGTGAGATATGGTGACTTGATTCTGTAGTGGTCCTTTGGAGAGTATTTTTGTTTGTTTGTTTTCTCTATTCTCTTGGTGGTGACAGCAGCTGAAATCTTTTATTTCTTTTACTCTCCTACTTTTCACTGTATCCTGGAGTCTACTGCATGTGCATGGTTTAGCAGATAGCTAAGATTTGAGACAATTTATATGCAAATTTTGGGGCTTATTCCCTGTTGGCTTCTAGAATTTACACCTTGCCTTTAGAACTTCCTTGCCATCTTTGAACTTTGTCTTCTGTTGCTTAAATCCAGTAAAGTTCCATCACTCTGTGGCCCTGAGTTGTGCACAGATTAGAGTGCCCTTAGATCAGCAATTCTCATGTGTTGTGTGAGGAGCCCTGTTGCTCCCTCGAGAGCTGTTCAGGGGTTGAAAAGGACTTCTCTTTTCCAACTATGTAATTTTATGTAATGTATTATGGTGAAAAAATTGAGGATTAATCTGAGATAGAGAAGAGTCTCTTAAGGTGTTTTTAGTTGTTATTTCTTAGGGGATTTTTTATATTTAAAATTTTTTGCTTGCCATGTAGTTATAGCAAAATTGTCAGTGTCATAAATAAAATTTTTAATATGTATCGTGAATTGCACTTTGACCTTTAATTTGTATGGGATGTATGCCACTAAAACAAATAGAACTACACAAAAATATTTCTAAAGAAAATATAAAGGACCTAACCAAAACCATCTGCTCACTTATTTTAGGCTTTTTATTATTATGTAATCTCTCTACAACATAACTCTAAAGAGTTAACATAAATCTTCTATGTGAGCTATTCATAAATTAATACTCAATTCTGTTAAATGATGCACTTAAATTCTGCCAGTTGGCTTGATATAGATCACATTTTGTTAATAACAGATGTGACAAAAAATATTTTTAGCAAAAAATTAACTATGGTCATTTATGGGAGAATTTGCGATTACATCACTATTGCTGTAACTTTTTTTTTTCCATCAGAGTGTGATTCAAAACCATTTTACTAATAGGTAATTTGCTAATTCATTTATCAGATACATAACACATTGCCTGGTATGTACTCAACAAATGTTTGCTGATTGACCCCCAGAATACCTAATTAACTCCCTAAACTTGTTGTGTTCCTTTTCTGTAAAATATACGGTGTACATATTTAATTGCTTGGAGTTTTGTTAAAATGTGATGATGGTGGCATTTTTAAAAATACTAAAGGTACCAAGTCTTTTTTTCTGCATGGCCTGGTACATTTTAAAGTACTTAACTATAATTTCTCTGCATTTAGCTTTGTAAGTAACTCTTTTCTTTACATTATGATTTTATCTTTTTTCCTCCCTTGACTAATTTTTTTCCTTTTTTCTTCTTTGATTATGGATTACTAATTTGATTTTTTCACCTTGTAATGAAATTTTTATATACTGCAATTGTAAGTCTAATGGATGAGTCATTTTCTAAAAATTTCTTTGTAAAAATGGCTGGTGAAAATTTTGATTGGATTTTTCCATAAAGGGGAAATGTTTAAAATATATTTTCAGAATAGTACACAAACACTAAATTTTTCTCCTTATTTCTGGAGGTATGTTATAAAAGTCTTTTTTTTAAGTACTTGCTATTGTTCAGTTATTTTATTTACTTATGTTTTATTCATACATTTATGTAGTTCCTACTGTGCACCAGGAATTGTTCCCTTACTTTCTAGTTATTAAAACAACCTTTTCTCTTTTCATTCCCTCCTTTCTAGATTGTTAAATTCTTTATCTCTTTACTCCATAGTCATTTTTTCTCCAGCTCTCAGCTATTAGTATTTTTGTGTTCCTTTCTCCACGAAATGTACAACTGATGACTTGAAGTTGTTTAGTCAGTTAATCCCAAGTTAGATCTCTTAACTCAGTTATTTAAGAAAATTATAATGGAAGTTAGGTTTTATCCTGTTAGAATTAAATCATTTTAAAGGATAAATAGCTCTTTGTGGACAGAGGGACTTCACCATCATATTTAATAGGAGTTCCTAAGCAAGAGTTTGGGTCTTTTAAAATTATATATGTGATTAATTTTTAATGTGAATATGCATGACTTTTTTGGGAGATGGTCCAGAGCTTTCAGCACATACTTAAAAGAGCATGTAACTCAAAAAAGTTTAAATAAAAACTACTGTTTAAATTTTTGTTTTGTGGCCTGTTGACTGAAAGGTCACCGATTTAATTCCCAGTCTGGGCATATGCCTGGTTTGGGGGTGTGTGAGAGGCAACCAATTGATGTATCTTTTCCACAACGATGTTTCCCTTCCTTTCTCTCTCTGTAAAAGTAAATAAATAAAATCTAAATTTTTTAAAATTTTATTTTGTATGCATTTATTTAAAAAAATATTTTGGTGAAATACATGTCCAAAGAGTTCCTTGAAAACAAACTCTGGAACAGTTTGTATGATGAGGACAACAGGTCTTTGTGGAAAGCATAGCTTACTCTCATATAGAGGACTAAAAATTTTTAAGTTGGTGAAATTTGACCTTATCCTTTTACCTCTTTAGCCTTTTTCCATTTTTTGGTATCCTGGCCCTTGTGACTCACAGCCGCAAGTTTTGCCATCCAGCTCTACCCTTCAGTATCGAATGCTCTGAAATTACCTAATTCTTTCCTTTTTTTCCTTTTTCTACCTCCATCTCCAAAATAAAAGACTAATCTCACTTGGTTAAGTAATGTTTTACTAATTTTTAAAAAAATGTTTGAGATGATAATCCTTGACCTTATAAATTATTTTGGTTTCACATTTTACTAAAATGCTAGAAGAAAAATAAAAATGAAGTCAAAATTGTTATTCTAAGCAGAGTTACTTATCCTAGCAGTGATTAAAGTTATTCACAGAAACTGCTTTTGGGCTCCTAGCCTGAATTCCTTTCCACTGTTTAGTCCTCAAGTTTTTAATACTTTGAAAAGAGTGCTTGTGGACTTTCAGAAAAATGTTACAAAAGTAATTAAACATTTTAAAATTGTATACAGAAATATTTGGGAGCAAGATAATATGTCATATGACCTAGAAGCTTGTCCTGTGGAGTTAGTTACACCAAATTGTTTCCTCTGTTGTTTCCATTTTCTGTTGTTGAACCCCGAATCCTTTCATTAAAAATTTAAAAACCTTGAATTACAGAATGATGTAACCAAATCAAATGTATGTATTAAAAATGTGATAGTTCCTTTCTCATCATTTCTCTTCCACCCACCTACTTTACAGCACTAAGAACTTAAAAAAAATTTTTTTAATCCTCACTCGAGGATATGTTTATCCATTTTGGGGTGGGGTAGGGTGGGGGAGAAGAATGAGCACTAGAGAGAGAAACAGCACCGTGAGAAACATTGATCAAGTTACCTCTCATACGCAACCTAGGTGTGTGACCTGACCAGGAATCCAACCTGCAACCTTTCTGTGCAAGTAATGATGCTCCAACCAACTGAGTCACTCAGCCAGAGCTGAACTAACAACTTAACAGTTTGTTCTAACACCATTTAAAAAAAAAAAGATATGTATATATCTTTAAAAGGGAAGATTTGTCATTTGTTAAATGAACAATGTTTTAAATATATTTGTTAGGTTTTGTATTCATATGACGTGCTACTTAAATGTAGAGTTTATATCACACTCCTGTTCAAAGTATCTCAAATACGACTTTACTCAACATATCTATTCCTGAACTGAATTTCTACAAATAAAAAAAATTTGTTTACACCTAAGGAATCTAAAACAAAATAAAACAAAAAAGGATGATTTGTTAGCTGCCTTTTTAGAAAAACTTTGTATTTTGTTGGTTTCTTTCCAAGCCGGGACATAGACATCTAATTATTGAATGCTTGAATTGTAATCCATTGACTATGTGGCTATATCATCATGTGTTTATGCATATTCCTATGAAGGATATTTAGTTTACAGTTTTTGCAGTTATAGTACTGGAATAGTAAGCATTATTATACATACATTTGCATACTTATGGAATATTTCTGCAACAGATTTCTAAAAGTAGAATTACCAGGCCAAAGGGGATGTGATTTTTATTTTTGATAGGGCCTTATTTTCCACCAAATTGATTAAATGTACTTATTTTCTCCTCACATATGGCATATGGAAGCACCCATTTCCTCATTCCTCCAACACTGTTTTCATCAATGTGAGAGACTCAAACTATCTAATATTTATTTATATTTTCCTGAACACTGGTGAGATTGAGTCTTTCTTCATGTTTGTTAGACACCAGAATTTCCCTTTCGATTGCTTATTATATACACTGGCCAGTATTCTGCTATCTTACTGAATTATAGAAGGGCTTTTATGTTTTTATTAACATTAATTCTCTGTTGCATATGATTTCCCCAGTGTGTCAGTTTTTTAAAATTTGAATGTCTTTTGTCTTACAAAGTTTATATGTATATTTTTACTGAAATGCATAATAAAAATTTATCCTTTTAAGCATTAAGTGTATAGTTCAGTGGTATTTAATATATTCACGTTGTGCAGTGATTATCACAATCCACATCCAGAACTTTCTTTAGCATCCCAAACTAAAACTGTACCCACTCACTAGGCAATAGCAACCTCATGTAAGAGAAATCATATAATATATATCCTTTTGTGTCTGGCTTGTTTCACTTAGCGTAATGTCTTCAAGGTTCCTGCATGTTACAGCATGAGTCAGAATTTCCTTCCTTTTTAGGGCTGAATAATATTCCATTGTATGTATATACGATATTTTGTTGATCCATTCATTTGTCAATGGACAGACATTTGGGTTGCTTCCACCTTTTGGCTATTGCAAATAATGTTTCTACGAACATGGGTGTACAAATATCTGTTTGAGTCCTTGCTTTCAGTTCTTTTGGGTGTATATCCAGAGTGGAATTCCTGAATCATGTTTAATTTTTGAAGTTTTTGAAGAACCACCATATTCTCCATAGCAGCTGCACCATTTTACATTTTCACCAGCAATGCACAGGTTTCCAATTTCTTCCCACCCATACCAACAAACAGGAAACAAAAGGCTGATCCTTTTGTTTCCTGTTTGTTTGTTTTTTATAGAAGCTATCCTAATGGGTATGAAATAATTATATTGTTGTGGTTTTGATTTGCATTTCCATAATGATTAATGATATTACGTATCTTTTCTTGTGCTTCTTGGCAATTTGTGTATCTACTATGGAGATCATTTTGCTCTTTTTTTTTTTAAGTTGTAAGATTTCTTTAATGTATTCTGAATATTCATCCTTTATCTGTTATATGATTTGGAAATACTTTCTCCTGTCCTGTGTGTTGCCTTTTCACTCTGTAGACACTGTCCTTTGATGCACAAAAGCTTTTGATTTTAATGAAAGCAAATTTACTTATATTTTCTTTTGTTGACTATGCTTTTGGTGTCATGTTTAAGAAATCATTGTCAATTCCAATGTCATGGAGCTTTACCCTATATTTTCTAAAAAAGAGATTTATGTTTAGAATTTTAATACATTTTGAGTTAATTTTTGTATGTGGAGTAAGATAAGGGTTTAAATTTTTAAGTAGTCTCCTTTTATGACTTCTAGATTCCATGTACAAAGGGCCTCATGACCCTAAGATTATATAATTATGCTTCTCTGTTTTTCTAATATTTACTAGTCCTTCTAAATAAATTTTCTTTTAACATTATAAATGTAGGATTAAGTTACATTCATTGGGTTTTAAATTGTGAATGTCTTTGTCTCCAAGTTTAACCAAATGGCAGGAAAGTGAAAAAGGTGTATCTCATGGCAGCTTATTTCCAAGTTTCTGGCTTTTTGCTTCTAGCAACTACTCAAGGTTTTATACTCCCCATTTTCTCCTTTCCTTTCAGGTATTTTAAAGGTCTGCAGATATTTTTAGAATTAGTCTGAGATTCCCACAATTGCTACTTTAGGTTGGGCCTTGTCCTAATTGACCATCAATCTCTAGTTGTTGCTCTAAATCTAAAACAGAGCCCACTGTGTCAGTTCTCCATATTTGTGGCCTTTTTTTCTATTAGACCTAGCCATCTTACCCATAACACTGAATAACATTTTGGATGACATTATGTAACTTAGATTCTAAGTATTTGTGTAAGGGCCAGCTTCTATAGTAATTTGGAACTTTTTACATTACTTCTGATTTTTTGTATAATAATACAATGGCTAAATGTTGAGTGCTTAGTATACACTAGGCACTTATTAAGCACTGTTTATCATCTCATTTAATCTTCAAAAACGCTTCTAGGAAATGGATACTATTATCATTATTCCCATTTTAAAGATGAAAATTGAGGCACTGATAGGAAAATAACTTGCCCAAGATTACTTAGCTAATAATAGAGCTCTCTGTGAACCTAAGAGATCTGTCCTGAGATCCAGTCTCCCAGTATGATCAATCACTGGGCATGACCTTTTTGCTCACTTCTTCCTGCTTTCATTTTCCCTATCTCACCTCTTTCCCATTTCTTCTTTCCTTCCAGAAGAATTTTCCTAAACTGATACTGTCACTATATTACAAGCCTTCACAGAAGCCTTTGGTTGTTCTCCACTGCCTACCGGGTAAAGTGTAAACTCACAGGCATCTGTGCCAGGTCTCTCTCTACTTTCTCCACCTGTTTTTCTCTTTTCCCATGTAACAGCAATTTCTAACCTTTTTAACCTCATGGAACACGTAAACTACTTACTAAAATTTGGTGGCACACCAAAAAATAAATTTTTTGCCAATCTGACAAAAAAAAACCAAGTATAATTTTGATGCATTTACACCGAAGAGCCGTTGTTGTGTTGTCCATTTTTTATTTGACAGTCTAAGGGAAAAGAGGTCAGTGCCCCTGACTTAATAGTCAGGTATCACATGTTTTAAAAATTCTTGCGGTACACCAGTTGTAAATTGCTGCCCTATAGGAAACTTAAGCTGAATTGGGCTATTTGTTCCCGAATTTGACATCCAGTTTTTTGCCCCAGGCCCTTGTCTCTATTTTCTTAACTAAAGGTTAATTGGAATTCAGTTTTCTGAATGACTATTTCTGACTCACTAAGCTGGCATTTATACAACCATCTCTTTTCTGAACCGTATATTCTCTCTTGTTCTCATATGTACTATTGAATTTATACAGATATATTTGTTCACATATGTATGCATACATTTATGTGTGTGTATGTATGTGTACCTGTCTTAATGTCCACTGGAAAGGACAGGGTCATGATGTATCAATTTCCAGCTTTACTGTTTAGTGGTATGATAACCTTGGTGAAGTTTTTAAATCTCTGAACCTTTTCTCATCTATAAATGGAGCTGACACTTATATCACAGTGTTGAGATTTTATGTATACACACATATAAATACATAAGTACATGTGAATTATTTGGCTTAGACACTCAGTAGATATTCTGAAAGGCAAGTAATTAATCTGTACACTCTGCTTTTACTGTTAAAAAATATTTGTATAATCCTTGAATTAAAAATCTTGGTGGCTATATATAGATATATATATGTATATATGTATACATATATACATATATGTATATATGTATATACACATACAGTGCATATATAAACAAATGAGAAGGTCACCTATACAGATAAAGAGGTCAGATAGAGCAATGAAACACTTTGAGCTTAAATTGCAAGCCAGGCTGAATCAGCAAGGCATGTCAATTCTATCTGCCAAGGTAGGCCCAAGCTCCTAATGGTGTTGAGTGTCCTAGGTGGTGCTGAAGAGTACTTGTTGCCTTTAAAGAAGCCTTGTGTCAACCAGTGTGTCTTCTGCCTACTGGAATCTACTTGGCTAGTTCTCTTTCCTGAGGATGAGCTTATTATATTTGTTATGGTCCACTTATAGTTGTCTGTGTCCTCTTTTTCCAGAAACTTTTATTGTTATAATTCTCAGGTAGTGGAATGTTCTCTGGATAAATTGTGTTTCTTTACTGATTCAGTAGGGACTACCTAAAGTTTCCTTGTGTTTCCAAGTTTCCCTTGTTAGGGTACTTATTAACCCTCTGGGACTGAAGTCACATTTGCTTGCAGAAAAGCTTCTAGACTGAATTCTAATATCATCCCCCTTTTTACTTCTCTACTTTTAGTGGGATGATCCTGATCCAGGCTGAGGGCTAACTAGATTACCTGAGAAGAGTGGAAGATATATAGCTGACTGGGTTTTTGGTTTGTTTGTTTGTTTTTTGTTTTTATTTTAATAATTAGGTGTTTTTTTTAAAAATTAATTTCAAGTTGTCACGACCAAATAGGTGTATCTATGCCTGCATAATAAACACACTGAACTGGAAACTTTGCCATAAAACAAACATTCGTGTCACAAACCATATCCCATATCCCATGTTGAGTTCACTGCAAACAAAAATTCTTCAGATGTAGCAAATCTCCTGTGTAACAAAATGATTGGGAAGAGAATAATATCAGCCTTCTCTCTTTTGGGGTTACTTTTTGTGGTCATTGGGAGACTGGGTATGTGTTGGAATTGAGTTCTCTTGGGTGTTTGTTTGCATGCTACTTCACCAGCATGCACACAGATTTGTTTTGTTTTGGGAAAACTACTTGGAAACTATATAGTTTGAGTCACTTGTAACTAGAGAAACACTTAGTTTAATTCCAGAAATGGATGAAATGCCAAGTGAATATCTTGTTATCTTCTCTGTTTTTAAAGATTCCTGTACATTCAGATTTGAAACTGCCTGAGATATCTTTTCAGACAGAATAGATGGATGCAAAATACTGTGATTAAAATAGTCTTCTCACATTGAATTTTTTTATGGAGATGTAATTGATATACAGTTCACCAATTTAAGGTGTATGACTCAATGGTTCTAAGTACAGTAAATTGGCATAATTGTACAACCCGTTACCACAGTCAGTTTTAGAACATTTTTATCACCCCCAAAAGAAACCCAGTATCTGTTAGGAGTCTTCTTTTATCTCCCATCCCTAAGCAATAACTAATCTACTGTCTGTCTCTATAGATTTGCCTACTATGAACATTTTGTATGAATGGAATAATAAATAGGTAGTCTTTTGTAATGGGCTTTTTTCACTTAGCATAAAGTTTTCAAGATTGGTCCATATTGTAGCATTTATTAGTATTTCTTTTCGTTGCTATATAATATACCATTGTATGGATTTACTATGTTTTTGCGGTCAGTTGGTTAACATTTGCATTATTTCTACTTTTTCGCTGTTACAAATAATGCTTCAGTGAACATTCATGCATGTATAGTTTTTGTGTAGATGTATGTTTTCATTTCTTTTGGATGTATATTTAGGATTGTAATCGCTGGGTCATAAGTTAACTTTATTTTTAACCTTATGAGGAACTACTGGACTCCTCCAAAGTGGCTGTATCATTTTACATTTCTATCAGCAATCTATAAGTGTATAAGTGTCCTGATCTCTATACAACTTCACCGGTACTTGATATCCTTTTTTTTGGTAAATGGAGTTTATTAACTCCTGGCTCTGATTTAAACTTATTGCTTAATAAATCCAAATGGCAAATCATCTCACTTATTTTGGCATACAATTTACAAAAACAACTTTAAAAGAGAATATACATAGCAAGATGTTACAGTAATGAAAGGATGTTTTTGGGCATTTAACTACGATTTTCTTCCTTTACTTTTGAGGTAGATGTTTGGTTAATTTAGTTGGAGATCTGATTAGTTACTTTGTTAAGAGTAAATAGATATTTTTCCCTCAAGGAGAATCATGACTGCATTTGAATACTCACTTGGTGTACATCATGGGAGAAGTAGGGTGCTTTTCCATTTGGTCATACACCCAAGACAGGCTCTTCAACTAAGATGTCAACCCTACTCCAGCTCAGCTGACAGACAGTAAATCATAAAGCATTACATATAACTGATAGTTTAGAACAGTGGTAGAATATTGACCTGAATGCTGCTAAGAATCTCACAAAAACTTGGCTAAAAAACACAATTGAGAGTTACATGAAAGATGGACAGTGTTACATGTTCACTGCTCTGGTTGCTCTAAAAATCTACCTCTAGTAACCATCTCTTTGGTTTCTGTTTCTAATAGAATAAATTTGTGTATAAATGTTATACAAAAATGAATATAAACTGTAAAACACCATTGATTAATCATCTACAGCTTCGTAAAATATGAAAAGACTCATTTTGAAGTTCTTGTTAATATACTGCACTATAAAAATGAGTAACCTGAAATAAATACAATATTGAATTTCAACTATATATTTTAATATATATTTTATTGATTATACTGTTACAGTTGTCCCATTATTTTCCTCGCCTTTATTCCTCCCCACCCTATACGGCCCCTCCCCCCAGCATTCCCTCCACCCCTTACTTCATGTCCATGTGAAGTGACTATTACAACTCTGTGACTATTTTGTAACTACTAATTTGTACTTTTTTTAAGTGTATTTTGTTTATTACATTATTACAGCTGTCCCTTTTCTTTGCTTTATCCCCCTCTGCCTGGTACCCCTATTCCCTCCAGTATCCCCCACCACCACTTAGTTCATGTCCATGGGTCGTACATATAAGTTCTTGGCTTCTCCGTTGCCTATACTATTCTTATCCTCCCCCTGTCTATTTTGTACCTCCTATTTATGCTGCTTAGTCCCTGTCCCTTCTCCCCCATTCTCCCCCCCTCTCCCTCCCCTCTGATCTCCATTTCCATGATTCTGTTCCTGTTCCAGTTGTTTACTTAGTTTGTTCTTGTTTTTCCTAGGTTCAGTTGTTGGTCGTTGTGAGTTTGTTGTCATTTTACTGTTCATAGTTTTTGATCTTCTTTTCCTTAGATAAGTCCCTCAAACATTTCATATAATAAAGGGGCTTGGTGATGTGAACTCCTTTAACTTGACCTTATCTGGGAGGCACTTTCTCTGCGCTTCTATTCTCAATGATAGGTTTGCTGCATAGAGTAATCCTGGATGTAGGTCCTTGCCTTTAATGACTTTGAATACTTTTGCCAGCCCCTTCTTGCCTGCAAGGTTTCTTTTGAGAAATCAGCTGATAGTTTTATGGGAACTCCTTTGTAGGTAACTGTCTCCTTTTCTCTTGCTGCTTTTAAGATTCTCTCTGTGTCTTTAGCCTTTGGCATTTTAATTATGAAGTGCCTTAGTGTGTGCCTCCTTGGGTCCAACTTCCTTGGGACTCTCTGAGCTTTCTGGACTTCCTGGAAGTCTATTTCCTTGGCCAGACTGGGCAAGTTCTCCTTCATTATTTTTTCAAATAAGTTTTCAATTTCTTGCTCTTCCTCTTCTCCTTCTGGCACCCCTATGATTCAGATGTTGGAACGTTTGAAGTTGTCGCAGAGGTTCCTAAGCCTCTCCACAATTTTTTTTTGAATCCTTGTTTCTTCATTCTGTTCCAGTTGAATGTTTATCTCTTCCTCCTGCTCCAAATCATTGATTTGGGCCCCGGTTTCCTTCCCTTCTCTGTTGGTTCCCTGTGTATTTTTCTTTATCTCACTTTGTATAGCCTTCACTTCTTCCCTTATATTACAGCCATTCTCAGTCATTTCTGTGAGCATCCCAGGTTACCAGTGTTTTGAACTGTGCATCTGATAGGTTGGCTATCTCTTCATCGCTTAGTTCTATTTTTGGAGCTTCGATCTGCTCTTTCATTTGGGCCGTATTTCTCTGTCTCATTGCACCTGTTACGTGGGGAAGGGCACAGCCTTGGGGTTTGCCAGGGCAGGGCAGCCCACATCTCACAGCGCTGTGACGCTGTGTGTCAGGGAGGGGTCCAAGAGGGAACAAAGCCCCTTGCTCAGCCCTCCGCTGGCTTTCAGTCACTTCCCCGCTACCCACAAGCAAATTGAGCCCTTCTAGTGCGGATTCTCAGGGGGTTGGGTTTTTGTACATTCTAGGATCCCGCGAGTCTCTCCAAGGAACTCTCCTGTGAGACTGGGAGTTTCTCCTGCCACAACCCCCACAGGTTTCTACCTGCAGAGGTCTTTCTTTTCCTGTGCTGGAACCCTGGGTTGCACAGTCTGTCTCACAGCCCTGCTGTTCCTCCTGTTTTATCTGCTCGCAAATGTGGGACCGCTTGGTCCACCAGCCGCCGCCTGGCCCGCCCGGTCCTCCCTGCCACGGCTGCCCATCTCCACCCCTCCTGCCAGTCTGGATGAGTGTTTCTTCTTTAGTTTCTTGGTTGTTGGATTTCCATACAGTTCAATTTTCTGGCAGTTCTGGTTATTTTTGTTGTCCTTTTTATTCTGTGAGGAAGTAAAATGTACTTATCTATCCTCATCTTGGCAGGACTGAATTTCAACTATCTTTTTGATTATAACCATCTTGGTGGATAGGAAGTGATATCTCATTGTGGTTTTTTGATTTGCATTTTCCTGTTTGCTGTTAATGCTGAACATCTTTTTATGTTCTTTTTGGCAATTTGTCTATCCTTTTTAGATCCATTCAGATCATTTGCCCATTTTAAAATTGGATTTTTCTTATTCTTTTCATTCTTTATGTATTCTGGATATAAGTCCCTTATGAGATATATTGAGAGTATAATTTGTAGACATTTTCTCCCATTCTCTGCGTTTTAATGTGTATCGTTGTATATTGCCTATTTACTTCCTTAATGGTATTTATATTTTTGTTGTTACATTTAGATCCATAAACCATTTTGAGTTAATTTTCATTTCTACTATTAGGAAAGCATCCAATTTCATTCTTTTGCATATGGAGATCCAGTTGTCCCAATATGTATGCCTTTTGATATTTGTATGTCCATACTGCAGTCAAAAAGATTTTTTTCTACCAATGAATGAAAACTTTATTTTTTAGCTCTTTATGAAGTGTTTGTCAACCCTGACTGCACATTAGAATGTGTGGGGAGCTTTTGGAAAATTTTAGTGTGTAGGTCAACTTCAGGGATTCTGGTTTAACTGATCTATTATGGAGCCTAGTTATCAGTACATTTTTTAAACCTCTTAGATGATTATAAAGTCCAATTAGGTTGAAAATAACAGCTCTACACTCCTCAGAAAAAGAAATGGAAAGATTCTACATTTTTTAATGCATTGCTATATTTTTCTTTTTCAAAATGTGTTTTTGTCAGGAGAAGAAAAACTTTTAATTAATTTGTTAATAATTTAAATTGTTAAATTTCTATTTTTCAAATGCAAGATTATATTTTTACATGCTAGGCTGTTTAAGATGTGAAATTAGATTATGGAAACCAGTAAATTCTAAAGATGTCTTATGTTTAGGTATTAGAAAATCTGTTAATCCAGGAAAGCAGTGAGGTTACCCATATGAGTCTAACCTATTCAGCGAGGAAACAAATATCACCAAGAACTCAACATGAGGACTCTGATGTCCATATGTCAGTTCAAGTCAGAATACCTTTTGGATTGGCTTGTGTGCTGTTTCAAGTAGTTAGATCCGAATATGTGTAATGGTATTTGGATAATATACTGGTATTTCCCAGAACCTTTAGGACATACGGGATTGCTATAGGTATTGGAAAAAAGTTACCTAAGATATGTAGTAAACATGTAGGCACTTTTAAGTTCTGGGCTGCAAAGAAGAATGGAACAGTGTTTGGTTTTCATAATCTAATGGAGAAACACAAATATAAGTAAATGATTAGAATAGGTGTCATTCCAGTGAGAATCATGAACTTGCCTGGAGATAAAGCAGATTTTTCTACAGGAATTAACTTTTAGGTTGAGTTTTGAAAAATGGATCAATAAAAATATGCTAGGAGAAATAAAGTAAAGAAGAGCAGGATAAATAGCCTGTGCACAGGTGCGAAGAAGACAGCACACTTCTGAAGAAATGCAAATCGTTAGGCATAGTTGTAACACAGGGTAGATGGAAGGTAACTGTGGGAGATAAGACTGGAAAGAGGTGGGGCCACATCTGTGGCCTTTGTAGAATATTTCTACCAGTGTAGGTATATCTCACTGTCAGAGATGCTTGTCGCAAGCATTTTGTGTATGACTTCTAATTATGTTATATTTTAAATCCATTTTTGGTGTCAATTTTTGTTTTTTGTACAATATGCATAATATATTGATACAGTAATGCCTAATTTATAGATAAAAATATACGAAGGGAAACTCAATAAAACTGGAATTTATTTATAAAAAATTGTGTATTTATTCTCACATCTTTACCTATTGAGACGTTTTCCACTGCTTAAAACAGTTTTTGAACTCTTCAGTTATGATGCTGTTTAGTGCTTCTGCCATTTTTTGTTTCACCTCCTCCACATCGGCAAAACGTTTCCCTTTGAGGACTTTTTTCATCCAGAGAAACAGAACAAAGCCACTGGTGGTGAGAGCAGGAATAAGGAGGGTGGGAGCACTGGGGTCATGCTGTTTTTGGTCACAAACTGCTGAACACTCAGCACAGTATGAGCAGGTGCGCTCCTAAATCATCCATCATGAAGTGGGCAAGCAAGTTGAAAGAGTCTTCAAAAAAACAAAAAATTACTGAAGGTGAATGGAGCCTCTCACAACACCACCAGATGGTACACTGATACAGATGGCTTCCTACAACATTTATCTAGCAGGGGAACCCTGTACTATAAAGGGCCCTCCTTCAGAAGATGATTCCAGGTTTTTTTGGAGATGAATATTCAAATATTTTTACTGGTAGAGTATATGATTAAAAATCTCTAGCAGTCCCTCATTACATAGATTATAGAATGCTACTCCAAGTATTTTAAATGGAGATTTGTATTTAAGGTAGATAACCATATGGAAGAAGGATAATTGGGTAGTGATAAAATAGTCTGGACCAGATATTATGAAGGGCTCAACTATAAAAGAGTGATCTTCATTCTGCTGAGTTCTTGGGCCCTCCAGAGTTCTGGCTCAATATATCATTGGTTACCTAATTATTAAGTTGAAAGATAAGTGTAAAGGATCATTGGGTCCAAATTATGATGATGTTTAGTACATGTTGTTCTTAATAATTGCCATATCTTTTTTTTAAACATTTTTCTTTCCCTTACACCCCATTTCCTTGTCTCTAAAAAATCCTATTTTATGTGATATAATTTACACACCATAAAATGCACAGAATTTAAGTCGACAGTTGCTTTGACAAAGTATGTACCTTGTTATCGCCATCTAAATAAAAACAGAACATTTTCACCATCACAGGAAAAGTCTTTGTTTCTCCATTCAATCCTGTAGGTAACAAAAACAAAACAACAAAAACAGAAAATAAACAAGAAAACCCAATAACTGTAATCCAACAGTTCTTTTTTCTTTCACTAATATAGAGTGGTTTTCCTGTTCTTGAGCTTTAGGTAAATAGAGTCATACACTATGCGTACACTCTTTTGTGTCTGACGTTTTTGCTCAGTAGTGTTTTAAAAATTCACCCATGTTGCCCATATCATTCTTTGTATTGTATGACAATGTAATAATGTGTTTATCCTTTATCCTGTTGATATTTAAATTGTCTCCGTTATTTACTTTTATTAAAACTGTGAATAATTTTGGACCCATAGTTTGATTTTTTTTTTTTTTGAGTATGTTCTTAGGAGTGGAATTGCTGTGTCTTATCAATTTTATTAGACACTGCTAAGTTATTTTCTAAAGTGGTTGTACTATTTTATGTTCTGAGCAATGTATGAGATTTCAAGTTGTTCCCATTCTCTCTGACAGTTGACAATGTCACTTTTTTATTTTTAGTCATCTGATTGGGTATGAAGTGGTATTTTCTAGTGGTTTTAATTTGCATTTCACTAATGACTACTTATATCAAATGGCATCTAATAATTCAGTAATTCATCACAGTTAACTGTGCTTATTGAGCATTCATAGCTATTTTTCTTTTTTGCTAAGTGTTCAAGTCTTTTGCTCATTTTTTAAAAATTGTTTAGTTTTTAAAATTATCCTCTAATACTAGGTTTTGAGTCTTTCCTTGGGTGTATGTATGTATTTTGAGTTTTAACTCCAGTAGCTTCTCTAATCATTTTCTTACACAAAAGACATTTTCTGTGTCTTTTGATAAGCTTTTGTTTCAATGAAGTTCATTTTTTTCAATATAAAATTTTTATTGTTAGTGCCTTTTTTTCCCTATCAAAGGAATCTTTGCCTAGCTCAATGTTGTGAAGATACTCTCTTATGTTTTCTTCCATGCAAATATCTTATTATTCCAGGATCATTTGTTGAAAAGACCATCCTTTCCCTACTGAATTGCAGTGGCTCCTTTGTTGTAAAATGAAACATGTGTGTATGTATTTCTGGACCTTATGTTTTGTTCATCTATTTATCCTTATGCTAATGTTGTACTGCCTTCATTACTGTGGCAAAGTAAGTCTTAAAATCAGGTAGTATACTTTTCATCAAAATATTTTAGCTATTCTTGGTCCTTTAGGTTTTCATATTAGTTTTAGAATCAGTTTGTCAGTTTCTACAAAATGCCTTCTGGAATTTTGATTAGGATTGTGTTTAATTTATAGATTAACTTGGGGAGAATTGATGGACATCTTCACAGTGTTGTATATTTCAATCTGTGTCCATGATATATCTCTTAGGTCTTTAATATCTTTCAGCAATGTTTTGAAGTATTTTTAGGGAGAGTATTCTTGTTCATCTTTCCTTAAGTTTATTCATAGATATTTGATTTATTTTTGATGTTGTAAGTGGTATTTTTTAAAAATTTCATTTTCCAAGTGTTTGCTGCTAGTATATAAAAATACACATAGTTTTTGTATATTGATCTTGAATTCCACAATTTCATATGCTCAACAGTTTTAGTAGTTTATAGATTTCATTGAATATTCTTTGTATATAATCAAGTGGTCTGTGAGTGCAATTTTATTTCTTTACACTCTATATGCTTATTTCTTTTTATTATGTAGATTGGAGCTTTCAGAGGTTATTTTTGATGAATTAACTAGATTAATTTTGGATTCGAGTTGTCATTTCTTGTTTTAATCATAAATATACACCATACTGGAATTTGGTGTCAAATGGTTATATCATAATTTAACTGAAGGAGGGAGGTTCGAATATTGTTTTTCACTTGAGCTAAATTATCTTAAAAAGTCTTTTTTGGAGACAGAATCTGGATGCCTTGCTGAATACAATCAGATTCTCCTTGAGATAGCTATTGGTAAGGTTGACAGCAGTACCTGGAATTCAGGACTAGGATCAAATAATGTTTTGGGTTTTTTAATTAAAAATATCATTTAAAAAAGAATATTTCAGCTCTTCTACAGGTTTGAAAAAGTCATAGACCTCATTTTCTGGATTTATTTTCCTTACTTTTAGCCTTAACTTCTTTATAGGGGGCATTTCTCCTAGCAAACCAAACTCTTCTGTATATTGTTATATTATTCATTTCAGTTTGAAGCTTTTGGTATGGGCGATATATATCCTAATTTCACACAGGTTAACTTCTCTTTAAGGAACACCAACATGTACATGTCTTACATGGTGATTATTCTAGAAAAGATTGCTATATGATATATTTACTTAATATGATACTTCTAGAACATTTAAAATACAGGGTGTGGCACAAATAATGACTCTTTTATTACAAAATCATAAGCATGTAATTCTGTAACAGCAATATCACACTCAAGCACACCATGTGACATTGTAGGTGAAATATTCAGATTGCAACTATACACTATTACACCCATGTTATACCCTACTAACCACAGTCAAGCAAGCGTTACTTCTCCTGGCCCTGTATTATGATTTAACTCAATTCAGAACTGTAAATACCTTGCCAAGAACATACATAAAGCATTTGGGTGTTACATATTAGATATAGTTATGAAAACATTTTTTAAAAGCACCGTGACTCAGAATTATTTCTTACACATTTTTTGTCTAGTTTGGGACTGTCTGTGCTGGGTTCGTATTTCCTGCCTCATAGTGGTGCTGTGCTGCAAAGACTATCTCCCTCTCCATTAGAAAGAATAGCAGTGGGAGATTTAGAGGCCCCATGGGAAAAATTCTTCTTTATGGTTATGTTATATAGGTAAGGAAGTTCTTAAAAACTTTTAATAAAAATATTTTCCTGTCAAGAAGTTGCTGTTTTCAAAATAAACAAAATAGAAATAAACTCATAGACACAAGAGGTCAGACTTAAGATTGCCAGAGAGGAGAGAGTTTAGGGGGCTGAGTGTAAAAGATGAAGGGTTTAAGACTACAAATTGGTAGTTAAAAATAGAACGGGGATGTAAAGTACAGCATAGGGAATGTGGTAAATAATATTCTAATAACTGTATATGGTGCCAGGTGGGAACTTTAAATATTGGGAGGACCGGGACTTCCGACCAAGATGGAGGTATAGGTATATGACTTTGCCTCCTCACAGAACAAAAAGGACAACAACAAATTAAAAAAAAAATAACCAGAACTGCCAGAAAATTGAACTGTATGGAAATCCAACAACCAAGAAACTAAAGAAGAAACACTCATCCAGACTGGCAGGAGGGGTGGAGATGGGCAGCCGTGGCAGGGAGGACCGGGCGGGCCAGGCGGCGGCTGGTGGACCAAGCGGTCCCACATTTGCGAGCAGATAAAACAGGAGGAACAGCAGGGCTGTGAGACAGACTGTGCAACCCAGGGTTCCAGCACAGGAAAAGAAAGACCTCTGCAGGTAGAAACCTGTGGGGGTTGTGGCAGGAGAAACTCCCAGTCTCACAGGAGAGTTCCTTGGAGAGACTCGCGGGATCCTAGAATGTACAAAAACCCAACCCCTGAGAATCCGCACTAGAAGGGCTCAATTTGCTTGTGGGTAGCGGGGAAGTGACTGAAAGCCAGCGGAGGGCTGAGCAAGGGGCTTTGTTCCCTCTTGGACCCCTCCCTGACACACAGCGTCACAGCGCTGTGAGATGTGGGCTGCCCTGCCCTGGCAAACCCCAAGGCTGTGCCCTTCCCCACGTAACAGGTGCAATGAGACAGAGAAATACGGCCCAAATGAAAGAGCAGATCGAAGCTCCAAAAATAGAACTAAGCGATGAAGAGATAGCCAACCTATCAGATGCACAGTTCAAAACACTGGTAACCTGGGATGCTCACAGAAATGACTGAGAATGGCTGTAATATAAGGGAAGAAGTGAAGGCTATACAAAGTGAGATAAAGAAAAATACACAGGGAACCAACAGAGAAGGGAAGGAAACCGGGGCCCAAATCAATGATTTGGAGCAGGAGGAAGAGATAAACATTCAACTGGAACAGAATGAAGAAACAAGGATTCAAAAAAAAATTGTGGAGAGGCTTAGGAACCTCTGCGACAACTTCAAACGTTCCAACATCTGAATCATAGGGGTGCCAGAAGGAGAAGAGGAAGAGCAAGAAATTGAAAACTTATTTGAAAAAATAATGAAGGAGAACTTGCCCAGTCTGGCCAAGGAAATAGACTTCCAGGAAGTCCAGAAAGCTCAGAGAGTCCCAAGGAAGTTGGACCCAAGGAGGCACACACTAAGGCACTTCATAATTAAAATGCCAAAGGCTAAAGACACAGAGAGAATCTTAAAAGCAGCAAGAGAAAAGGAGACAGTTACCTACAAAGGAGTTCCCATAAAACTATCAGCTGATTTCTCAAAAGAAACCTTGCAGGCAAGAAGGGGCTGGCAAAAGTATTCAAAGTCATTAAAGGCAAGGACCTACATCCAGGATTACTCTATGCAGCAAACCTATCATTGAGAATAGAAGCGCAGAGAAAGTGCCTCCCAGATAAGGTCAAGTTAAAGGAGTTCACATCACCAAGCCCCTTTATTATATGAAATGTTTGAGGGACTTATCTAAGGAAAAGAAGATCAAAAACTATGAACAGTAAAATGACAACAAACTCACAACGACCAACAACTGAACCTAGGAAAAACAAGAACAAACTAAGTAAACAACTGGAACAGGAACAGAATCATGGAAATGGAGATCAGAGGGGAGGGAGAGGGGGGGAGAATGGGGGAGAAGGGACAGGGACTAAGCAGCATAAATAGGAGGTACAAAATAGACAGGGGGAGGATAAGAATAGTATAGGCAACGGAGAAGCCAAGAACTTATATGTACGACCCATGGACATGAACTGAGGAGGGTGAGGATGCTGCGGGAAGGAGTGGTGCAGGGTAGAGCGAAGTAAAGGGGAGAAAATAAATGGGGCAACTGTAATAGCATAATCACTAAAATATTTAAGAAAAATATTGGGAGGACCACTTTTTAAAGTATATGATTGCCTAACCACTATGCTGTACATCTGAAACTAATACAAAATAATATTGAATGTAAACTATAGTTGTAAAAATTTAAAAATGTAAGAAATTTTTGTAATGTAAAAAATGTAAGAATTTCAAAAAAAGATGTTGAGTGTAAATTAAAATATTTGAAAATCAATGCTTGATAAGCTTGCAAAAAATGTGTTAGGCAGAGAAGTACTACAGATGTCCTGTCACTTAAATTGATTTTACAGACTGCTTTTTTCAGCAGCAATTTTTTTAAAGATTTTATTTATTTAATTTTTGATAGACAGGAAGGCACAGAGAAAGAGAGGGAGAAAAACATAGATGTGCGAGAGAACATAGGTGGGTTGCCTCTTGCACACCCCCCAACTTGGAACCTGGCCTGCAATCCAAGCATGATCCCAGCTTGGAATCAAACCAGTGACCCTGCGGTTTGCAAGCCTGCACTCAATCCACTGAGCCACCTCAGCCAGGGCTCGGCAATTTCTGATGTTCAATAACAGTAGGAGCTACTTAGTGTCGTTAATTTGATTTGAGATTTTATAAAAGCGTATTTTATTGCTATATATTTTTCTAATTACTAAAATATGTAAAATTTCATCCTTTTTAGTTAAAAGTTACCAATTCTACAATTGGTGGAGAGGGTTGTTCCTTTATGCATGTGAAGAAGCATGGGATTTACTATATTCATGATTTTCTATAGAGACTCATCTCACAAAAAGTAATTGAAAATTATAATTTTGTAAGTTAGCTGATAGTTAATATTCTAGGGATTTTTTGAAAGGAACACTGATAAATCATTTATAAAATAAATTCCTCTTAATTCACTTATGTAGTTTTCTTTTTCTTTAATTATCAATATTGGAAGATAACTATAGGAAGAAACTTAGATTACTGGGCAGGAAAAGGGGGAAAGATTCCTCTGGTTAATAAACATAATGATAACTGTTGAATATTTTAAGGTTTTCCCACCTTTTATTGTTAAATACAGGGTATATTTACTTCTGGCACATGGGAAGAGAAATCAGATGAAATTCTCTTTGCTGACTTCAAATTCTCAATTACTCATCATTATCTTGTACAAGAATCCACTGATAAAGAAGGAAATGAAGTATTAGAAGGTAAGCTTTTATACCTACTTTAAATGCTTAATACGTAGGATTATGTTTATAATTTTGAGTTACAAATTTAGTTCTCTTAATTATGTGATATCCTCTGGAGATATTTTATGTATATGAAATGGTTCTACCACATCTGAAATAGACTATGATTTTTTCATAGGAAGAATCACAGCATCGTTTTAAAATTAATTAAATCAGAAAATATTTATTGAGTGTCTAACATGTTCTAGGTACTCTCCTAATCCAAATTGAACCAAAACTTAAATTTGCATTCCAGTAGGGGAGATAAAGTTTCTATTAAGTAACAGTAGTAGGAGGTAGAAAGTGCCATCCCAAAGCACAGATAATGCTCTACTGGAGTTCAGAAGAGAAAAGATTGCTTTTAAATGGAAAAGTTCCGTGCAGGTGTTAGGGAGAATGAAGCAGCTAATCTGGGCTTTGTAGGATTAAAAAAAAAAAAAAATTATTTGTTGATTGGTCAATGTAGTGTTTTGGCTCTATCCCAGACTTTAGAGTCAGATCAAGTGGATAAAATTCTGGTTTTTCTACTTAGTAGATACTCGATCTTTCTAAACTTGAATTATCTTAAAATGAAGTAATACTACCTAGAGAGTTAATATGAAGATTTAATGAGATACTGTACATAAGTACCCATCTTGCTACCTGGGCTCATTCTAGATACACCTGGTAAATGTGCTTATAGTTGTTAGTATATGACATTATCCAAAATCTCTGTAAATGGTGCTTATAGTTGTTTATAGGTCAAATAACCAAAATCTTTGTCCTGTGATATACTAGTATGAGGGGGGCCTCAAAAAAACTGGAATTATCTTCTGGAATGCAGGCCCCTTGTACTACAGGCGTCCCTTGTTAGGTGAGTGTTCTGGGAACCCATCTGTATCAGTGTACCATCTGGTGTTATGAGAAGCTGTGTTCAGCTTCAGTGAATTTTTTTTGAGGACTCAACACGTTTGCCCATTTCATCATGGGAGACTGACTAGCACACCTACCCATGCTACACCAAGTGGTTCAGCAGTTTTTGACCAAAAAACAGCATGACCCCAGTGCCCCACCCTTCCTATTCCCGCTCTGGCCCCAGGCTTTTTTTGTTTGTTTGTTTCTCTGGATGAAAAAGTCCTCAAAGGGAAATATTTTGCCAGTGTGGAGGAGGTGACACAAAAAATGGCAGAAGCACTAAAAGACATCAAAATTGACGAGTTCAAAAACTTTTATAAGCAGTGGAAAAAAACGTCTCAATGTGTGTACTATATCTGTACTTTGATGGTAACTGCAGTTTAAACTTGTAAGAATAAATGCACAATTTTTTATAAGTAAATTCTGGGGTTTTGTTGTGTCTCCCCTCATATATAACAGCAAGTGAGTAAAGTATTGAAAATATATAAACTTTGGAACTATCAGTAAAATGCCTTCTTTATTCATTCAGGAAACAAATATGCACAATGTGTGTTAAAGTTTTTCTGGTCAGTTAAAGACATTTTGCTAAGTGAAGTCAAACAGAGAAAAGCAAATACCATATGATCTCAGTTATATGTGGAATCTAAAAAAAACCCCCAAAATAACCAAGCTGATAGGTACAGATAAAAAATTGGTGGTTGCCAGATGTGGGGCAGGGTTGAGGGGGCGTGGAGGGTACTTGAAATGGGTGAAGGTGGTCAAGACATACAAAATTTGAGTTAGAAAATAAATAAGTTATGGGATGTAATATACACCTTGGTGATGATACTTAATAATACTGTATTGCATACCTGAAAGTTGCCAAAAAGGTAAATATTAAAAGTTCTCATCATAAAAAATTTTTTTATAACTGTATTGTGAAAGATGTTAACTTACGGTGGTAATCATGTCACAATGTATATAGTTATCAAATCATTATGTTGTGCACCTAAAACTAGTATAATGTTATGTGTCAATTATACTTCAACAAAAAATAAATTTAAGAAAGTTTTTTTGGTCAAAACATTACCATTAGTAAGTATAGGCCTGAAATACCTGTCCCTCTTCTTGTATAGGAATGAAATTATATTACCTTTTCTGTTATACATATTATTGTTACAAATAAAACATAACATTTGCATTTAGATTTATAAGTTAGGACAGATAACATTGACCATGTATACACATATCTAAGATAATTATATATACAATAAAGTAAAATAATTATACTAAAATATGAATATGTGTACTTAAGGAATAAGGAAAAGAGGGAAATGTATGCAACTGGAGGGAAGTCTGATAATGCCCCAGAGATTTCTGGGTTGAACATTCTATTGATTAATGAAGGCAATTGTTCAAAATAGAGAAATCTTAAGTGCTATAATTTTGAGAAAAAATCATACAGGAAAGAAAAACAATTTTGTTAAGGAGGCTTAGAATCAGTGTTACTGACGTGAACAGATGAGGGAACTGTGGTATGAGACAAGATGAGTGGATTTAAGATAGTTAAGACATTATTGTTACATGTGTGTAGATATTGTGCACTTTTAATTTGGTTGTGATGGAAGCTCTAACTAATGGTAGAAATAAGAAGTTCCAAGTAAAGCATTAGCTCAATTAATAGAGAGATACACATTTAAAACTATTATCAGAGATCAGAAGATTTGAGCACTGATCTTTTGTTTAAGTTGCTAATTGCTTTATTTAAGTAAAATGTCAAGTCATTAGTGTTCTCCTTTTTTATTCTTTTTGCAAATGAATAAAATATAAATTTGCTAAGCAGTTATAGCTATACAGCAAAAGGAAATATTTTTAACAGGTATTCTTTATGTTTTAAATTTATTATACATTTATGAGTAAATAATGATCATTGACGTAGTACCTTACGGACAGCAAATACGAAGTGCTTAAAGATACACAGTTTTAAGTTGGAAGATTGTTGTGGTTTATAAGAACATTTAAGATGGCTAGGGTCCAGCATAGGCTAGCCATAGCGGGTGATACGGAGTTGACAGACCTCTAAGAATTTTGAAGGAAAGTGGAGACAAGGGCAGATGAGGAAGAACAAATAAAACGCCTTTCTAATAAAGATGGGAAATTGTATGAGTCATGGCTTTTAAGAAAGGAAAAGAATACGAATATAGGAATATACAGGGGTGGGCAAAAGTAGGCTTATGGTTCATATGGAAAATAATATTGTAAAATAATTAGTAAAAATAAAAGAATAAACTGTGTTTCACATACTTACAACCTACTTTTGCCCATCCTTGCATATATACTTGTAGGCTGACTTTTTTAAAGAAAAGAGATTGAGAAAGACATCCTTCTTTCCCCAAATCTTAGTACTAGCCCTAGATTTCAATCTTTCAGCAATTGCAAAACTACATGGATCAGCAGAACATGTTACATATTTCTTCAAATCATATTTTAATATTTTGTGTTAGAATCAACATAATAACTTTTTCATTATCTAATTTTTTTTGTAGATGCTATTCCACAATCTATGCAAGATTTGCTGTGTATGAATAATGACTTTCCTCCAAGAGCACATTGCCTGGTAAGATGGTAGGTATATATTTTCCACAGCTAATTCTTAATATGTGTGTTGGAGAGGCCACAAGACCACTCACAGGTTTGATGATTGCTAGGAGGACCCACAGGACTCAGCATATATTTGCACTTATTGCTATGATTTATTACAGTGACAGCATGCAAAGTAAAATCAACAAAGAGAAAAGGTGCCTGAGGCAAAATTTGAAGGCAGTGCAAGTGTTTTAAGAGTTCTTTCCTAATGGAGTCACACAGGACATACTTAATTCCCTTAGCTACAAGTTGTGACAACACATGAAATGTTATCTACCAGGGAAGCTTATTAGAGGCTGTGCGCTTGAGGTTCTTAATTGGGGGCTGATACCTTCTGACTGAAAAAAAAACAAAATTTCAGACTCCCAGAAGGAAAGCAGGTGTCCAGCATAAACCACATTGTTTGTACAGACAGTTTAGGCACAACACCACCTATCAGTTAGGGCAGTAGTGAGAAACCTCCCTAGATCCAAGTTCTTAAGTGCCAGACCTAGCTCAGCCTTGCTAGGAGATTATTCTGAGGATGGCAGTTGCAGGCCTATTAACTCTTCTCTGCATAGTATGTGTAATATCTAATGTGTCTAAATTAATTTTGATCATTTAGTATAAAACACTTAAATATCATAGAAAACAATATATAGTTAGAAATTGAATTGAAATAAAATATTGACCTTGATATGTGATAGCATCGAAGCTCTAAATTATAAATGTGATACATTAATATGAGACACATCACAATTAAAAGGTCTTTATCTTTTTCAATTATTCAAAGTGATTCTGAGCTGTATTATGGAGGGAGTAGCATTAAAACACACCATCTCCAAAATGTCCCAAATATAACTATATTGTAAAGAAAGGAGAACTAGTTAAAGGGAATTTATATACTGCTTTCAAATTATTCTCTTGGTGTGAGTTGATCTTTTGATTTTTTTTAATTAAAGAATTTGTAGGAATGAGGAAAGTGAAAACATCTGTGTTTGTTTCTTTTTTCTTCATTTCATTGTGATTACTATAGCAAGCAGACTATGTAGCACATGAAAAAATAGAATTATTGCAAGTGAAAATAAACTGGATATTGTTTCATAAATACTGTTACTATAGTGTGATGTTTGAAAAACTTAAACCGTTGAAACCACTATTTGGTTAGTCAAAAAGTCTGTTATGTTTTTTTTTTCCATAAAATAAAAGACACATTTTTTCATTTTCAACAAAAACTTTATTGGTTTGGATATTTTGCATATGTTGGCTATCTCCTGCTATTGGCTTCTAGTTGGGTAGAGGCCAGGGATGCTGCTAAACGTCTTCCAATGCATAAGACAGCCCCCCGGCAAAGAATTATTTTGCCAAAATGTCAATAGTACCAAGAAACTTTGCAAACCACTTTTGACATATTTGATGAGTCACAACAGTGTCTCCATACACAGCACAAATCTTCCTGTGTTTCAGTTGTGTTTTTACTGGATGGAACTAGAGAGCGTTATGCTAAGCAAAATAAGCCAGGGGGCAAAAGACAAATACCATATGATCTCACCTATAAGCGTAACCTAACCAACAATGCAAAGATACAAGGAAAGTAAGACCAACAACAGTGAAAGAAAAAGAAAAACCAACAGAGACAAGAGGGAAGGAGGGAGGGGTGGGTGGGGGAAAAGGAAGGAAATGGGCAAGTCAAGGAACTTATAGCAGGGACACATGGACAAAACCAAAGTGGGGAAAGATTGAGGGAGGAAGAGGGGAGAAGGGGCAGGGGAAAGTGGTAGGGGGAAGGCAGAGACAAGTGTATTTGGAAAAATAATTAATTTAAAAAAAACAAAAAAAATAAAGGTGAAATAACATTGTCATATAAACAAAAACTGAGAGAATTTATTGCAGGCATACCTGCCTTATAGGCAGTATCAAAGAGAAACATGATTGGATCTACAGGAAGGGATGGAGATTATTGGAAATGCTGTAGTAAATACAAAAGATGTATTCTTTTAATTAAAAAGATAAGATTACTTAAACAATAATTATACTCTGTTGTTGGGCTTCTAACATATGTGACATGTAATATATGTGGCAATATTGCACAAAGGAAGAGAGGAGGAAATAGAATTATTGTATAAAATTTGCTCAATTTTATTAGAATTAAGCTGAATAGATTATAAATGAAAGGTACCGGCAGCCATTCCAAGGATAGCTGGGGGATAAAAATTGAACAAAGCAGTTGTTTATCGAACACTCCCATTTTTATCAGGTATTTTTGTAGATGCTAGATATTTAAATATGTCCATAAAATTTTTTTTCATTATTTATAACCACCATTTTTGGTGATCCAGTATTTCCTGCATATTTTTTTTATATTATTTAAACAGGCTCTTAATATATTTTTTCTAAAGTAATACATGTAAAAGTCATAAAATGGCAGCAAAATATGGTTTTATGCTTTTCCTATGCAAGATTATTGACAGATTTATCAAATATTTGTTAATTATTTGCTGCTGCTTTCAGTTTTTATAGGGGCAGTAAAGAAAAGAATGCATCTGAAAGTGAAATAAACGAAAATGAATGATTGTCCTACTTTTCTCATTTGGAGAAGGTGATGCTAAGGCACATTTATATTTAAATATAATATATATATAATCTGTTAGAAAAAATAGTTCCATTATTAAAAATTGCCATGGTGGGATTTTCATTTGTATTGATACATCTGAACTTCTAATAAGTGGCTAGATTAGAAATTGTAGGAAAAACAGTATAAAGATTTATTACGAAACTCATTATCTTACATCAGTCTCCCTTCAGTTTTCCCATTCTCTCCTCTCCATCCCTTCCATTTTCTATACATGCACAAAGAAAGCTAACACATCTCATGCTTATTAATTTTGGACAACCAAGCTGCAAATCACAAAAATATGAGTATATGAGTTATATATATAGTTTTGTGGTATTGATTTGCAGTTTTTTCATAAATGGGATTTCATTGTACATATTGTCCTGATAAACATATATATTTTTCTCAGCATTTTATGACAGCCTTTATGTCAGTAAATTCAGGTATACTTTGTTTTAATTCCATAGTTTAGGGAAGTACTGTTATTATTTACTCATTTCGCTATTGAAGGATATTTATATTATGTTTAGTTTTTCACAATTAAACTATTATAATGAACATCATTCTACATATATCTATGCATTTGTCTGAATGTTTTTGTAGCATAGATATAATTAGTTAAAAGTTTGTGAATTTTAAATATTGATATATTCTGCCTTTGAAAATGTTTTGAAAGTTTATACCTCTTGCCAACACTGAATCTCATCAGTATTTATAATTTTTGCCAATTTGATAGGTTAACAGTGAAATCTTGTTTTAATATTTATTTTCCTAATCACTATCGATTAATAGGATTATTAGCCATTGTATTTATTCCTTAATATATATTAGTTTTTCTTCTTTATTATGTTTAACTTTTTTGCCATTATAAAACATACTTAAAAATGTACAATTTTAACCATTTTGAAGTATAAAATTTAGTGACATAAAATACATGCACATTTTTGTGCATACGTCACTATTCTCCATCTCCAGAACTGTATCATCATCCCATATTGAAACTTTGTACCTATTAAACAATAATTCCTCCTCCCTCCACCCCGCCCCCCCAGGCCCTAACCTCCTTTTTACTTTCTTTCTCTGTGAGTTTGACTACTCTTTGAACCTCATATAAGTGGAATCATACAATATTTATTCTTCATACAATATTTATTCTTCTGTGACTGGCTTATTTTGCTTAGCATAATATCTTCAAGGTTCATCTCTATTGTAGCATGTATCATAATTTTTTTCTTTCTTAGGGCCGAATAATATATCATTACATGTATAAAATATATACCATATTTTGTTTATCCATTTATCTATTAGTAAACATTTAGGTTGTTTACACCTTTTGGCTCTTATGGATAATGCTGGTATGAATGGGTATTCAGATATGTTTTTGAGTCCCTGCTTTTAATTGCTTTGAGTATATACCTAGATGTGAAATTGTTGGTCATTCTCTGCTTAAATTTTTTAAGAATCACTGTGCTATTTTCCATAGCAGCTATACTGTTTTACATTTCCACCAGTTATACTGAAGGGTTCTGATATCTCTATCCTTGCTAACACTTGTTTTCCATTTTGTTTTGAGTTTTATAATAGCCATTCTAATTGGTGTGAGGTGGTGTGTCATTATGGTTTTGATTTACATTTCCCTAATAATTAGTTAGGTTTACTGCATTTTTTCATGTGCATAGTTGCCACTTGTAAATCATTGGAGTGATGCCTGTTCAAGGCTTTTGTCCACTTTTTATCTGATTGCTTGTTTTTTGTTGTTTATTTTTGCTCACTTTTAAAGCCCCCATTTAATGTTTGTTTACTTGATGAAGACATGTCAAGGATCAAGTAGGTCTAATATGGAAAGTAAATCAATGACTTACATTGATCCTTCAAAGATAGTAATAATAGGAAAAGTACATTAGAATTCAGAGAAGAGAACATATTTAACTGGAATGATAGGATAGTATTTGAAGTAAATCCTCAAAAAAGAGATCCATCAGAATCTGGACATTCAGTGATGGCAGTAAAGTGTGTGTGGGGGTGGGGGTGCATTTCAGGATGAGGAAACAAAGCCAGAGGATAGAATTTTATTGTACATCAATAGAAAGCAGTTTAGTGTGGCTGATTTGTTGTTAATGGCAATATACACTGACACAATCTGTGTATGTGTGGAGAGGAAGGAGATAGTTTCACATCAGCTATCAATGTTAAAGATGCAGATAACCTTTTTATGCAGCAACTTATAGGAATTTATCCCCTATATAGAAACAGACAATCACAATGTTGTTGTAATAGCATAAAACCGGAAGCAAAGTACTGATGAGTAGGGGATAAAGTATACAAAATATATATATAGTATAATCTTATGTGAGAATAGGGCTGGTACATAAATAAAATATTTCTGGAAGCACAACCAAGAAATTGTGGACAGTGGTTTCATTCTAGTGCTGGGGTGGCATGGGGAAATGTTCTCTTGTTTTCTTCATGTCAAAGACATTTAAAAAAGAAAAAGAAAACTGTCTTTAAAGACCTTTAGAACTTAAAATTTACAGCTCTGGGCTCCTTCCAGTATTTGATGCTGCTTCTGTTGGCAGTGAAAATGGCACCAAGTGTTAGACCAGTGGAGTCAGACTTGACCTTGGTTCAGCAACCTTGGTACTTGAGTTCTGGCTAAAGGAAGAATTAAGAGCCAAGATTCAAACTGTAAGAGAAGGTTTATTTAGAAAGTCACAGAAGTAGAAGAGGTGAGCAGTAGAATAGAAGAAATGGGCTCAGGAAACAAGTTACAGAGGCAAAAGAAGGGCCGTTGTTGGAGCTTAGGAGAGAGAAAAGTAAAGGTGCAGTGCACATGGGTGAGAAAAAGGGGAGGGAGAGCAGATGGGTCCTTTGCTCTAAGGGCTTTTGAGGGGAGGTTTTAGGGGCACCGCAGGGAGGATCTCAATAGAATATTCATCAGCTTTCCAGGTGTATCCCTTCAGGGTCCTGGTCTCTATTGATTAGTTGGTTCCAGAGCCCTGATGTCAGCCATGGCATCACTTGTCTGGTTTTGCTGCTTTTCTGGGCCTGGAGCTGAAACACAACTGAGGCCTGCCTCTTGTCCCTAGGGCTTAATGCTTCAGGGGGTGATCGTGCAGGGGCCACGCATGAGAGCGACAGGAGGCTACTCTTTGGCTATTTGTTCCTCCTCCAAAGGGGTCTGTTGCATGACTAGTGAAATGCCAGGGGAGGAGAGGTCAGGGAGGATCCAAACCACATGATCAGCAATGTGAAAGGCCAGGGGTTCCAAACTGCATGAGCAGCTCTATGCTAGGGGAGGAAAGGTTACCCTGGGGGCGAAGTCCTTATTTTTGCCTATTGCCAGGTATGTGGGGCTTTCTGCCATGGTGACCTGTACCTCTGTACCTTGCCTGTCATTCTTGTTCTGCTCCTGTCTATCTAACTGCCTACCACACTTCTACATAAATAATTTTGATTTATAGGAAGTGGAGGTGCGTTGAGAAGATGAAATAAATATTTGTTATCTAAACAAACAGCATTAAATATATAGCATGGCTGATACTATTTTCCTGCCATTTAGGCAGTCTTTCAAACTTTCCCTTTCCACATTAGTAGACTTAACGTTATCAGTTAATTAAAGAAAAATTTCAGTGCTAACTTTCATTTTTTATCTCTATAATTAAACTTTTAAAGCAAAACTGTTACTTAATGTTATTAACTTTGCGATTTCAGCAAATTGCTTCTAATTTATAAATAATAGAGAGGAACTAGTAGTTGAATGATGGAAATGTTTCACTAAATGAAGGAAATTCAGATTGTACGATCAGTTGCCATTTAAAAATCAAGAAAAGAAACACCTGTACCTCAAACCTGACTTACTCAGTTTCCTTCAGGGAAATGTTTTCATGTTTTTCAGGTAATGTATTTTTGTATTCTGAAGTTCCCGCCTGATAATGGCAGTGATTTTTTTTTTTTTTTTTTAAGGTATGGACTGCGAGAATTTGTGGTGATCGCCCCTGCTGCAAACAGTGATGCTGTTCTCAGTGAATCTAAGTGCAATCTTCTTCTGAGTTCTGTGTCTATTGCTTTAGGAAACACTGGCTGGTAGGAGGACATTTTGAAAAACTTAGATAAGTAGTTAAAAACTATTTTTCATTATTTTTTATTAAGAAAATGGTTACCAAATGTTAGGTTTTTCTTTGTAATTCGGATTACTACTTGTACATTGTTATACTATTGGAATATGTATAATTATTAACTCAACAAAACCTTTAGGGAGCAGCATTTGTAAAGGGAAGCTTACTGAAACATTCAATGAATATTTGAAATAAAGAGTACTATTTTTGTTTGTTACAAAATCTCTTTTTAAAACTTGACTACATCACTGCCTTGTTTGACCTCAGCTGGGAACACACTGAGCAGGTGACTCAAATTTTTTGATGCTCTGTACACGTCTGCAAATGCCTGAAAGTGCTACAAGTATTGGATTTGGGGGTAACGGATAAATTTTGGCAAGTAGGCTAATTTGCACATAAAGAAATCTGTGAATAATGAGGACCAACTATATCTTCAAATGATAAAAAATATTTCACCGTGAATGTTGGTTTAATTTGTATTAATATCTGTGAATCAAGTTCATGTAGCATCACAAGCTTATCACTTTGGAAAGGCTAATATGACATGATTGCTTTTATTGAAGAAAATTTCATTTTCCTTTTTTTCTTTTTTTACACTTTCAACCATTTTAAAACATTTTCCTGGGTACAAAATGCCACTAATTTCTTCAATTTACTAGTGTAAGGAGAAAAGAGAGTAAGAGCATCTTTATTATAAATATATCTGTGAAGTGCTCTGTGTTTAGTGCTTTTAAATATTTGAGATTAGTATAATGTAACAGTGGAAAATTTTGAGATTTAGGAGATTTTCAATGTTTAATGAACTTACAGTCTATTCCTATTTAATTATGTCCTACAGCCAGGTGCCACTCTTTGTGCAAATTCATCACAAATGGCGAAGAATGTATGTGGGAGAATGTCAGGGTCCTGGTGTCAGAACTGATTTTGAAATGGTTCATCTTCGAAAAGTGCCAAATCAGTACACTCATTTATCAGGTCTGCTAGATATCTTCAAATCAAAGATTGTAAGTTGGCATTGATATTTTCAGTCTTTTCTAGGATCCAGATAAAAGTAGCAACTTGGTAATTTAATTATTTAGAAATACTTCCCTACAATATTGATAATGTAGTTACTAAGAAAAAAGATGTAATTGACTGTATAAATTACTATCTGTTTAAAGAAACAGAGTAGCCAATTAGATTTTTAGTGTACCAGTGCTAAAGAATAATTAATTAAACTGATTTTGTTTGTTTGGTTTGTTAACATTTATCTACCATGCTATCTCTTTCTACTTTTCTTCTAATAGTAATATAGTAAGTCTTCAAATAATGTTGTTTCATGTAATGTGATATCATTGTTTCCTTATAATGTTGTTGAGGGAAAAAAGATCAATACCTGGTTGGGGCCCCTGTCCGTAGAGTTCGTACCTTCTCCCCATACCTGTATGATTTTCTTCAGGGGCTCTGGTTTCCTCCAACATCCCAAAGATGTGCGTGTGAGGTGAACTGCCACGCCTCTGCGGTCCCAGTCTGAGTGAGTGTGAGTGTGTGTGAGTGGCCCAGTGATGAAAGAGTGTCCTATCTGGAGTTGATTCTCACCTTGTGCCCTGAACTACTGCAGTGGATTTTGGCCACCTGCTATTGTGAACTGGAATGAGCAAGTTGGAAAATAATTCTCTTGTTTTTATTCATCTTTCTTAAATGTATGTGTGGCTCACATTTATTTCAATATTTAATATTAGAAGTGTTTTAGGTCTTTATTTAGAAATCTGCTGGTGTTTTTGTGACCAGGAATATGCTGTAGAAACTTAACTCTTGTTGACATCCGTTAGTCTATGGTAAAATTGTTTTTGTTTTATGTTGTTTCATTTAAAGTTGCAGTTTCCAGGAACCTATCAACAACATTAGGTGAGGACTTAATATATTGCCAATATCCCCAGATAAGTGGGCTTTAGACAGTTGCTCGTTTGTGGCTTTAACTGTGAGCCTTTGACATCTGAAATCTTTGGATTCTGAATTACCTTCCTTTCTTTCTCTTTCTTTTATTTTGAGAGAGAGAGAAACATTGATTTGTCATTCCCTGACGAGAGATCAAACCCACAACCTTGGCCTGTAAGGATAACGCTCTAACCAACTGAGCTACACACCCAGGGCTGAATTGCCTTTGTTTTTTTCAAATCTTCATTTGATTTGATTTTTACGATAAATCTGTTTTATGATCCATGACTGAGAGCAGCAAGGCTAAATAGGATGTGTTCAATATATCCTTGGTGTTCTACAAAACCACTATCACAGAGCTATAGAGGACTTATCCATGCTACTCTGGGAGAAAAATAGAATTAGGGTTTAAATTGAGGACCTTTTAGAAAAGGGAGCAAAACCAGGTAAGTGTTGGAGTGGATCCTCTACTTAAAGAGACATTCCTCTTAAGTGTGTAAGTTGCCACCCATCTCACTGAAGTGATTAAACTTGATTAACAAAGTGATACCAGGTATCTCCTGGTATAGATACATTGAATAAGATATATTATCACCTGTGTTGCATTCCTGCCAGAAATGTTTAACATAAATCAAAACATAAGGGAACACCTGCATATTTCCAAAATGAGCCATATTTTGGAAAGTAACTGGCCTAGACTCTTCAAAAACCTCAGTATCATTATAGACAAAACAAAGAACAGGAACTATTTAGATTAAAGGAGATTAAAGTGACATAATAGCTAAATGAAATATATCCTTCATTGGATCCTTGTTTTATGATTGTGTAGGATAATATCCTTGTTTATAGGAATTACATGATAAAGTATTTAGGGGTAAATTGTCATGATTCCTAGAGCTTACATTCAAAAGTGTCACCCCCAAAATTTATTTTTTATATGAGACATACCCATGTATCAAAATGTTAACTATTAGTGAACTTGGTAAAAGTCGTGAGTGTTCACTATACTAGCTTTACAGTCTTTCTGACGGTTTGCAGATTTTAAAAAGAAGAAAATTATAGAAAAATGCTGAAATTTCTTTTTTAATAGTTGCTGTTTGTTCGAAAGATATTTAGGATTAGAACTTAATTTTTTAAAAATGATTTCAGTTGAGGACCTAAATAGTGTAGTGGTAGGATTGCCACTAACCCTTTGACATCTTAAAAAAAAGTAATGCATGTACCAGGTTAAGAAATTTAAGTAAAATAAAAGCTTCCTTTTATTCTTCAGTCCCTCTTCTCAAAATAACTGCTAGCAGTTTCTTGTGATTATCTTCATTAAAAAGAAATCATAGAAGCATAATATATTTTAGAGCACTCCATCTCTATATATGTAATTTTTTTCCAAAAACTTTCTGGGCTTTGAAATGCATTAAGTAACAGCTTAATTCTACATGTGGTATTTTGAGAAATTTTTGTAAAATGCAACTCTGTGTTTATTTCTATTGCATTGCTTTTCTTTTGTTCTCACCAGAAGTTTTCAATTATATTTAATTTTTCTAGTTCAAATTTCTGGTGAGGTAAAAATATTAACTTCATTCCTTCTTCCTAAAAAAAAAAAAAAAAAAAAAAAAATGAAAGGACATTATTTCATGGATCTTTTATGATGCACCTCTGTGTAGCTCATCTCTTTGTTACTGAAACTGGGGATGACCTTGTTCCGTGGTGCCTGACTTAGATTATGACTATATTCTACTTGCACTTAAAAACAGTATTCCTAATCAGTTTATCACATTATCTGTCAGAGCTTTCACAAAACTCACTCATCTAGATATGCAGTACCTCTCAAAATTGATTTGATTAAGAGCTGAGCTTAAAATTATTGAGAGTTTGTGTGGGTACTTTAAAAGTTTTAGCACATAGCTAAAGCCTACCCAATATTTGATTCTCCTGAACTATCTTTTTAAAAATTACTCTCTAACATCTGCCTGACGTGTCCCAGGACTCCCATCCTTCAATGGCAGTTTATATCATTTTCACATAGATCTAATTAGAAAAGACTTCCTTTTGGGTGGGAGCAGTTCTGCCCTCTGGAGTCACATAAAATTTTAAGTTTAAATCCTTTTCTGCTATAATCTTCTAAATATTTGAAAACTCTCGCACCCTCGTCTTTTCCTTTTCTGTTTAGACATTCTTTGTTTTATTCCAATGTTCTTTATATTTCGTGATTTTATATTTTGATTATTGATTTAGATATTTGTCTCTTTTAAAACCACATTTTTTTCATGTTTTGGAGAAAAATTTTTTGGAGGCTCATTATGAGTATTTAACATTTTAAACTTTCCCATTTTTTTTCTAGTGGTTTTAGTTTTGTGGTTGCTTCCTACCTATGGAATGTTTCAGAACCACATCTTAAAATGGTGTTTGGAGCCTCTTGTTCTGTGATGGTATTGGGGTATTGTACTCATATAGCTAGTCAGGAATTATTGGATTGCTTGTTCAGATCATGAGAATGGGTTTTCTCCCTTACACAGTAACTCTTCCCAATCGCATTGCTTCCAACAAAGCCACTGTACCAAGCAGGAGTGCCCTGCCCCAGTGTCTTTCTTAAACAGAGTCTTGTAGTGTCCTCATTCTCTGGGTGCAGTACTTTAGGTCTGAAACAGTGCAGCCTCCAATCCAAGGCTGTCATCCATCAACTGCCTTGTTCTGTACCTAAAACTCAGCAGGCATGTGCCTTGAGCCCGATTTATCAATTTGGGTTTTCTGTGCCTTTTCTAGGGCTCACAAAGATACGTATGTGATGTTTGATTTTAGCTATTTCTTTTTGGTTTTCTCTTTCTATATTTATCTACATTGCTGTCTGACTGGAGCAGAGGTTATATGTCAAAGCAACCTTGTTACAGTTTCTAGACCATTTGTGCCTTTTTATGTGTGAACTCTCATTTGATATCTGGACCTAACTAAAAAGATGATTATCATGACCAAACAGAATCTTACCTTGCTTGTCTAGGATACAGCAGCCCATAACTGAATTATCTCTTTTGGCCACCACCTTATATTGTGACTTTAGGTTGAGTTTGTATTCAGTTAATGCTATTACTGAGCTAAATGTCTCATTCCTCCTGACCAGTATCTACAACACCTGGAATCTGGTTAGATGTGCAGAATACTATTGAATCTACATTTTCACAAACTCCCTATGTTTCCTATGTACTTTTATGTCCTATTCCACTTTAATGTAGCATTAACTATTATTAAGGGACGCTGAGATCATAGGATGTTTGGATGATACTAATTTTTAATGAATTAAAGATAAACCTAAATTTTTTGTTAACTAATTCATTAATATAAACTATTTTACATGAATCACCATTTATTTTAGTCTAAAATTTTGGTTCAGTATTCAAGACTGTCTTTAATTTGAATTTATTTTCACTTAAAAGAAAGAGAAGACATCAATCATCTCCCCAAACCTACTGTTACACTTTATAATAGTTTTCCCTTATATAAAAAATGAATCACAGGTTTTTCATATTTAATATGGCTGAAAAAAATAAGAAATTATACTTGTGTAATTAAAATTGTATATTATGAAATAGTATTTTGCGTAATAGAATTTAGTATCTTGTTTCCAGGTATTAAACAGTTTTATTATAATGTAATTTTGGTCTCTGGTATTGTTTTTAAAGACACCTTTTTTTTTAAAGCCCCACCATATTGCCTTTGCATTTATTTCCTAGGGATGTCCTTTAACTCCATTGCCTCCAGTTAGTATTACCATTCGATTTACCTATGTACTGCAGGATTGGCAGCAGTATTTTTGGCCTCAGCAACCTCCAGGTAAGATCATTTAAAACTATACTTAACTTACTGGCTATAAATAGAAAAGAAAATATATTCAGAAATTAAATTTATTTAACAGTGTGTTTCAGGTATTTTATATTTGAAATATTTGTAATTCATTCTAAGTGTAATATGGTTGATTTCATTGCATTTCTCATTTTTTTTCTCTTAAGAAAAGTTCTCTAGGTTGTTCTAGAGACAGTATTACTCTATATTTGACAGTCTGTCTTTGAAAGCTAACATTATTTATAAAGCAGCCCCTGCTGTGGAACATCATGTGCTGTAAATTAGTATGTAGCGAATGATTGAAATGTCTGTTTTTAGAATACTGTTAGAGAAGCTATCATAAGCTGAGGATAGACATGCAGAGAACTTTATAGAGTTTGAAAAAGAGTTTCCTAACCAGAAAAGAAACAAAATGTTTATATATACATACACTTAGGATGGGAAGACCTGTAGAATATTTTAGTTTAACTTGCAGTTGATAAAAATGTAATTAAAATCAATTTACCTGGTCCACATGGCTCAGCTGGTTGGAGCATTGTCCTCTAGGCCAAAAGGCTGAGGGTTCAATTTCTGGTCAGTTCATTTAAAAAAAAAAAAAATCAATTTACCAGTTTGGCCATTACTATACTGATTCATTCAACAATCATTAATTATTGGTTTATAATAGGCCAGACTGTACTAGGGAAACAAATATAAACAAGACATCACATAAGTTCTAGAAAATCTCAGCCTGGTAGACATAGAGCCTAATTAAGTGAGGTTTAGGTTCCTGGGCATTTCTCTCGCTTCTAAGTATAATTATAATCAAGTACATCTAATAAGGAATTAAATACAAACATAAATTATTACAAGGATTTTACTAGCCTGAAAATACTTTTCATTCTCCCTCGAAGAGAAATAAATTAGTATAATTTTTATTCCAAGTAGTTGGTTATTTATTGGATTGAAAATAATAAATTGGTAGTCTTGGGATGATATTAAAGTTAATGTATTACATCCTTATCTTTTGGTAGTTATATATACTACTACTCTTTTACTTTATGTACGACTGAATAATTTGAAATTCTAATGTACCATAAAGTAACCGCATCTAAACTGCAGCAAAAGGAAATAAAAACTAAGCTGACACTTATGTTAGACAAAAACTCAAATGTTTGTTTTGGTGATTTTATAGTATTTATTTATTTTATTGTTGACACCATTACACATGTCCCCCATTGTCTCCCCATTGACTCTCCGCCCAGCCCAAACCCAGCCTTCACCACATTCTTGTCTGTGTCCATGGGCTATGCATGTATGTTCTTTGACTAACATCTTCCATTCCTTCCACATCCCTCCCCTCGGAGATCTGTCAGTCTGTTCCATGTATCCATGCCTCTGGTTTTAGTTTGTTCATCAGTTTTGTTTTGGTAATTTTAGTTCTCAGACAACAATACCCACTAAGCAGTTTATAGCCAGCTTCTTACCTTCCTTTTCCTGTTTTCAAAGGCTACTATAATATTAGTCAGCTTTAAAGATTTCCAATGATGTTTCCCTAGTCTTCTGGTGATTTTAGAAGAAGCAAAAGAGACAAAATCTTAGCATTGTAATTCCAATTGCCAGTAAGGCCTTTGTTAACATTCTATTGCCAAATTTTTTTTGAATGGAGATAAAAATATTAACCTTTTTCTTCAGTGGGTTGAAGGCCATATACATTTTTAATATTTTCTCCTATGCTGCAGATACTGTGCTTGGTATTTTCTATATTGTTTTGTGTAATTCTCATTTACATATGAGACACTATTATTTTTCTTAGAGAACATAAGGAACTGAATTGAGGTCACATGGCCACCAAGTGTTAAAGTTCTCATTCAAACACCAAACTCTAAATCCCACAATCCTTTCATTTCACAATGTTACTTCTCAACTTTTACTTCAGTGAAAACATTGGACAGTTATAGTCAAGTCATCATTTTTAATTTACAAAAGCTTCTAAATTTTGAACCTCTTAAAAATTGACATCTTGTAATAAAGCTAGTAATTGTGATCTTTATTATTGTAAGCATTCTTTAGTTGGAAAAATGGAATGAATTGACTTGAGAAAATTTACTGAATCAGTAATTGAACCATATATAATGACTAATTTTAATAATTTAGTTAGGGTGCAGATAACTGTCAAAAACGATTTTAGTAAATCCGGGGAGTTCAAAACTCAGTAGTAGGCTTTAATTTTAGGAATTCCCAGGGTAGTGTGAATAATTAAAAACAACCATCTGTATTATTGCAGGTAGAAATAAATCCTTTGATGTGTTTTAGAAGTGTTTATTACTTCTTCAAGAGGGATGGAACTAAGGGAAGTGATTTACCCTCTTAAATTCTCTAATCTCAGGTACCATTTGTAATGGAAAGGAAATTCTTCAATGAACTTTAAATATTTCCATGTACTATGAACTGAAATTAATTTTATTAATGAGGATTAATTTGTTATTCAGAAACTATTGACAGCAAAACTGATGACTGTAGGTTGGTGCTTAAATTTTTTAATACTTGGATAATCTTTCTTTTAGATGGTATTAATCACATTCTTAGGAAATGCAAAAAAACTTTACAGGATAACATTCTCTCACGAAATATTTAAGAAGGTTAAAATTAGAATGCATGAGTTAAATTAAACACTGAATAAATAGGAATTAAGTGTGTTCTTTTACTACAACTTTCTTGGAGGAAGTCTTTAGTACCTGGTTGCTTGCTCTCCAACTTGCTATTTGTGCTCTTGATGTAGGCACTTCTAAATCTATAATCTTCCAAAGGGCTAACTTAACTAATTCTTTTTTCTCTGTTTTTGTGCTCAATAATGGAAAAATATTTAGATATAGATGCCCTTGTAGGAGGAGAAGTTGGAGGCCTGGAGTTTGGCAAGTTACCATTTGGTGCCTGTGAAGATCCTATTAGGTGAGAATTTCAATCTCTCATTTGAATCATGGGACTTCACTTTAAACATTATATTGATATTGATTTTACTGTGCTTTATAATAATATAGCCTCCTGGAATGAATACAGTACTGGATAACAGACCTATGACTAATAATCTGTCCATCTTTGACGTTTTTTTCCTCTGTAACTTGAGTAATAAAAGAGGCTTGAAAATAATATATAGAATGTATATAATACATTATTCCTTATAGAAGTGATTCTTGGTCAGCTTTTTGGGAAACATTTGAAATATTGAAAACACAGAGAATGTTATATATAATAAACTTTCATGTATCTATAACCCAGAATTAACAGTTGTTTACATTCTTCCTGACCACTTTTTCAAAATGTATAAATTAAGACTTAAATTTAAAACTTAAGGCATAAGGGTGACCTCTTAGGTTATCCACCTGCTTTTCTAGAAGAGCTACTGAAGTTTAATAAAAAGTTGTTTCACAAGAAAATGTGAACCAGTAACAAAATATTTGGAAAATATAAACAATGGTGATTTAGAAATAATCTTATTTGTTAAAGTATTTGGTTAATTAAAAAATATATACACATGCATACATACATACTTAATACTCTCACATAGAGGTAGTAATAATAATAGTTATAACTTAAAATTACTTAAGAGAGAAGATAAAGTTAGCATCTTTTGTAATACTTATTTATCATATGAGCCAGGCAGTATGCTAAGTAAGGAGGATACAGAAGTAAATAAAAGAGCACCTGCTTGGCATTTACAGTCTAGTTGAAGGAAATAGACTTAAAATAATCACCTAAATAAACATACAAGTTGTGGGATAATTTCAAGGAAAAGTACAGGATATGATGACAGTAAAATGAGCTGCTTTAGATTGGGATACCATCAGGAAAGTGTTCTCAAAGGAAGTGATATTTAACTTTAGTCTCAATTAGGGGAGGACTTATCCAGGCAAAGAGTTAGAGAATGACCATTCCATGTGGAAGGAAGAGCCTACCCAAAGAGCCTTGATTCAGGAAAGAGTTTGGCTTGTTTTGAGGGGGGAAGTACAGATGGCCAGCATGGCTAGAATATAGTGAACAAGAGGGAAGTGTATATGGTAACTTATAGACTTATTGCCTTCCACTTGGTTCATTCATCTGATTTTGCTTAGGGAAAATTTTAGAGAGAAAGAATAAAATTGACATGATAGTAGAAATTTGAAGTAATTAATTATTAAATATTTCTTCCTAATTTTATATGTGATGAGGAGTCAGCAGAGAAACAAATAATTGAGGATGTGTGCAAAAATTAATTGGGAGTAAGATGGCCCATATTGTAGACCATTTAAATCAAATAGTGATTAGCAAATGTTGTAGGCACTATGCTTTTGAAAAGGAATCTTTGGCAGTGGAAGAGGAAATGAAGAGGCTTTTTTTAGTGTCATCTCTTGTCGGAGAAATTGTCATGTAGTTAGAGGGAGAGGAGAGTACACAGTCATAAAAACTTAGGAACTGAATCTTAGGTTAATAAGAGCTTATAGTTTTAAATGCTAATTGTCTCTTATGTCCTCTAATATCACATACTGTTTATGGTCATTTTTAAACTTTTAAAAATTAGTTTTATTATGAAAGAAATAGTTCATGTTCAGTGGAGTAAATTTAGAAAACATTTAAAAAAAAACAGAAATCCTGTGTTTACTAATCAGGTTTTTAGTTGCAAATAGTAGTAGTCAACTCTAATTCATGCAAAACAAAATCAATCTATTGGAAAGATATTTGGTAACTTAAAGGTTTAATTAGTGCCATTATAGGACTAGGCTTGGAAAGTAGGCTTGAGCCAATGGTGACTAGTTGTTCAGTTCATATTTGAAGTTACACTGCATTGTTGTGGAGAGCTAGCCTTGTTCCCCCAGTGAATTCTAAACTGCTTGTGGACCCAGAGTCTCAGCCTGGAGTTGCCAATTAGTTGAGTACCATTAAGGATAAAAAAATAATGTATTTGGCTCTTTTGGCTCCTGTAGTCTCTAAACATAAGAAATGAATTTAGAATTTAGACAGGGAAAAAAATTCACTAAATTCATAATCCCACTACTCATGGGTGATTGCCTATTACAGCTTGATATATGTGCTTTCAGTCATTTCTTCCTGCATGTGAATTTGGTGTATATATGTATGTGCACCAAGGGTCTGCAAGACTACCCTCAGGCTGGTGATTTGTTAGGAGGACTCACAGAGCTCAGTGGTTGTGCTTGTGGCTATGATTTATTGCAGCAAAAGAATACAATGCAAAAATCAAAGGAAGAAGGCACATAGGGTGAGGTCCAAAGCAAGTAGGCACAAGTTTCCCAATGTAGTCACACAGGACACACTTAATTCTCCCAGCAATGACTTGTGTCATGTGTGAAAGGCTGTCTACCAGGGAAGCTCATTAGGCACTCAGTGCTTGAGGTTTTTATCCAGGGCTGGTCATGTTGGCACCCTCTGCCTAAAATGTATCAAAAACAAAGCAGGTATTCAGCCTAGACTATATTGTTCGCACAAGTAGTTTAGGCACAGTGATCCACTCCTCAGGGAATGGTATGAACCCCTCTGAAATCCATTTTCCTAGATGCCAAGCCAAGGACCAGCCTTCCAAGTCGTCCTTTCTAAATACCAGGCCTGTTATGTTAACTATTGTTTTGCACAATATGTTTGTGTATTTTGTAAGTGTATGTCATCCTCTGTATTTTTTGTGGCTTGCCCCTTTTTTTTATATTATAATTTTACATGAACACTTTTTGAAACTTAATATTCATTTATTGTAAGAGGTCAGCGACCTATGACCTGTGAACTAAATCTGGCCAGTAGCCTGTTTTTGTATAGCCAGTGAGCGAAGAATGGTTTTTACATCTTAAATAGTTTTAAAAGAAAAAATAACCAAGAATATAACAGACACTACATGGCTCACAAAACCTAAAATATTTTCTCTTTAGTTTTTTGTAGAAAACCTTTGCCAACCCTCACTTACACCATTTTATCAAAATTGACATGTTTTCATGTATCATGAAATTCACCATTTAAAAGTGTACAATTTAGCAGTTTTTAGTATTTATAGAGTTGTGCAACCATCATCACTAAATCCAGAAAACTTTTATTACCCCAAAAATAAACACTTCACCTCTTAGCTGTCATCTCTCCTAATCTCCCCAGGCTCTCCAGCTATAGGCAAACACTACTTTACTTTCTATTTATATGGATTTGCCTATTTGGGACATTTCACATAAATTGCAGTATCTGATACCTTCCCTTTTGTGTCTGGCTTGTTTCACTTTGCATTCCATTTCTGAGATTCATCTATATTGTAGCATGAATCAGTACTTCATTGTTTTTGTGGCTGTATAATATGCCATTGTTTATATATATCACATTTCATTTATCCATTCATCAGCTGATAGACATTTGGGTTATTTACACTTTTTGGCTATTATGTATAGAACTTTTTAAAAAGTCTGTAAAGACATTTACTTCATATGGATGTGCTACCATTTGCTAAACTAGTTTCCATTTTTATTGTATTATAAGTAATACCATTTTTAACATACTTGCATGTATAATAGGATACATTTCTAGAAATAGAATTGCTGGGTTTGAGGATATATATATATAGACACATACATTAACACAGAAACACATACACAATTAAAGCTTTTGGATATATTTTATGTTTTGTTTATTTTTGTTTATTTTTAGTGAACTCCACTTAGCAACTACATGGCCTCACCTGACTGAAGGTATCATTGTGGATAATGATGTTTATTCGTAAGTATGTTAATATCAGTACATTGAGACTCAAACATTTTAGTAGAATAAATTAGCTGTCAAGTGGTTAGTAGTTTTCCTTTTTATTATATCATCAGTTCCTGATAAAGTTGATTTTTCTATTTTTAAAGATCACTTTTTAAACTGATTAATATGTATTACAGAAATGTTTTAAGCTGCTGACTTAGGGGATGTGATCCTTAGTTCAGATATAATGAACAGTCTGAATCTGTCTTGGTTTTAGCAAAGATGTCTCTAATCAGTTTGGGATTTGGTGTATAATTCTGTTGAACTTTTCTTACCTACTTAGAAGTACTTCACTGGAGTGCTTTGGAAAGATGACTGTCATCAGAATGTGTGTGAATAATTTATCATTAAATGTCATAAATAACATGCATGTCATATACTCCTTAGCAATGGAAACAACTTGAAAATTATAACAAGCATTATCTGGGAAGAATATAGAGAAAGAGGAATATACTTTTAGTATCTTTTCATTCTTGATGCAGAACAGTGAGAAATAGGATACTTTTTTTCATAATTAAAACAAATATGTTGTATTTGCTGCTGATGAAAGTAACATGAGCTTTCTTAATCAGATAATTATCATGGGTAAAAAGAAGAAAGACTGCCTACAATGCCATTGCTTAAAAAACAGCCAGTTATCATTTTCAGGTGTATCCTTTTTTAGTAATTGAGTAATAATTGATATATAACATTATACTAGTTTCAGGTGTATAACAATGATTTGATATTTGAATGAGGGTATATCTTTTTAAAATTTAAATTTATATATTAATTTGCTTTATTCAATTAATTACTTCATATCTCTTATGCCAGTAAATGTAGATCCCTGTTGGCATTTTTTAAATTGCTGCATAGTATTTCATTGAGGGGATGCATGATAATCTACGTAATTGAGAAAATAGGGCACTTATGATCTTGGGCAAATTTTTATAGTTTTTTAAATTAATAGGGCTCTAAAAAACATGTTGTTTAAGATGATTATGCATACTTCTTCCTTTTTTATAATTCCTAAAGTAAAATTATTTCATTAGATTATCAATGGACATTGTCCATTCAGAATCATTTTCAATGTCCTTTTAAAATTGTTTTATATTTTGTTTTTTCCTTTTGTCCTTTTTTGTCAAAAACACTTTGATTTCTTAAGATTTTTTAAAAAATTATCCAAATGGCCTTATCTATTAGAAAAATAATAAGTTAAAGGGAGGCAAAATGGATAGCTTGTCCTTCTATAAAATGTTTTTATTACACTGACTTTTGATAAATTCATAAGTATTACAGATTATTATAATTAAGATCTATCTTATGTTTATTGTTTTATGTTTTAGTGATTTGGATCCTATTCAAGCTCCCCATTGGTCTGTTAGAGTTCGAAAAGCTGATAATCCTCAGTGTTTACTCGGTAAGATATATTATCTTCCTTTCCTAAAATACCATCAGTCTTTCTGTCATCCAAATCAGTACACTGAATATATTCTTCATACTTCATTTTATCTATCAAAAAAGACTTTTTTATTTTAATATTTTACATTTGTGACCTCCTCAATTAACACCATTAAAAAAATATCTTTGCCCACAGCAGTGAATAGGACTAGAAGGATTTCTTTTTCTGTATTTTAGTTTTAGTTTTAACTAAAATTTTAATTTCTGTATTTCAGAATTCTCTGATATTTTCTCATGATCTGAGTTTTATTTGTAAAGTGTTTTTATGTCACTTCCTTTATTCCTCCTATTGCATAGTCTGCATCTTCATTCTAGTTATTGGAGCCCTTTTTGCCTTTTGCAATCCCCATGGACTTGTGTGTATGATGGTGAGAACACTGATTTTTACAATCTGTAAGAGTCCTTCTGTAGAGTTGTATCATATATGCAAACCTGTTTTCTATTAGAGGAAAAGAGGTATAATAATCTTGTCACCTTATAGGGTTATTTGAAGAATCAAGTGAAATAACAAATATACTTTGACAAATATTAACTGCTATATAGATAGTATTATTGTATTGCATGTCTGGAATTATCTTTTCCTTCTCATTTTTGTAGATTTGTCTCTTTCATGAAGTCTTCTGAACCCATCCTCAATGTGTCTGTCTTTTTCTCTTTAATATGTATTTAGTACACATGAAAATATTTTCTCTTTTTGTGTTCATCCATGCCATCTTCATTTCATATAATCTGATATATTACCATTCATCTGAAAGACTTACTAAATATTTATTGATGACAATTATGATGCATTTCTCTAAAGTGTTATTTTCTTGGGCTCTATCATTCATCATATGCTATTCACCAAATGCTAATTGGGACTTGCCATTTGTGCTAACTACACAGTGAATACAAAGATACATAAAATTCCTGCTATTGGTGAATTTGTCTTGGGGTGTTGGGGAGATAGCAGAGGGTAGATACCAAGAATTTTAGAGTTGGATAGACCTTGTTTCACATCCTAGATCCACCAGTTTGAGCAAGTGTTTTAATTTTTCCAGGTCTTAGGAGAATAGAGATAGTAATAGTATATATTTCCTAGGGTTAATGAGAGAAAAAAGATTATGCATGTGTGTACATATCACATTTAACTCACTGCCTATCTTATAGTAAATGCTCAATAGTTTCTTCTACAAAGATGCAAGGAAAATAAGACCAGCAACACTGAAAGGAAAAGAAACCAACAGAGACAAGAGGGAAGGAAGGAGTGGGGGGCAGGGGAAAAGGAAGGGAAGGAGAAAGTCAAGGAACATATAGCAAGGACTCATGGACAAAACCAAAGGGGAAGGATTTGGCGGGGAGAGGGCAAGGGAAAGTGGTGGGGAGAAAGCAGAGACAAATGTATTTGAAATAAATAAATAAATAACTTGCAAAATTGTTCTTTATCATCCCTTATCCACTGACTTCTATGATAATTGCAGAGGACCTTAGAATTGGAAGTACCATATTTTGTTGTGTATAATGCACACACCCATTTTTTGTGCACGTTATACACAGGATTATTATACCCATGATATGTAATCATTATACCCATGTATAACATCCATCCTTATTTTTCCCTCAAAAATTTAGGCAAAAAAATGCACATTATACATGACAAAATACGGGATTCTCACAGTTGTTCCATGTTCTCACCTTACCTCTTTGACTTTATATGTTTATATGACTAGATTTTAAGATTATATACTCATATATAATAAACTATAGTTACATCGTTTGTATGCCTAGATTATAGGATTTTCCTACTTTTCCTGAAGAAGTCCAGAAAATGTTTTAGGTTTATCAGTTCTAATTAGTGAATTCTAAAACTTAGATGTACTCAATACATTGTATTGTCATAATTTTGGACTGATGGTTCTTGTTAAGCTTTAATTTCTCTGTATAGACATCTCATTGTAGCTCTTTAGGAGACACCAAATCTTTTTTTCCCTTTCTTGTAATAATAACACAAAGAGTGCCATAAAAACACAGCTAAAGCTGAAATAAGTTCATCCTATATAATTTCTTAATCCTTTAGAAACATATCTTTAGAATTTCTTTTTAATTTTTATTTTTTAATGGATTCAACATTTTACTATCCTGACACATGAAGAGAAAGGAAGAGCCAGCTTCCTTTGAAATAGGGTTAATTTTTGTCAGAGGTGGAAATACTGAATGGTTTTTTTGTTCCTATATGTTTGTTAATAGCTTTGTGAAAATATATGTACTTTAATTTATAGGACTGATTTCTTTCATTTAAGTGTCAAAAATTAGATACATTTTTTTCTCTGTAGGTGATTTTGTCACTGAATTTTTTAAAGTTTGCCGTCGAAAGGAGTCAACTGATGAGATTCTTGGACGATCCACATTTGAGGAAGAAGGGAAAGGTAACCTGCTCTTTTTCAAGTTATTTTCAAATGTGTAATCCTTTTTAGGGGGATGTTTTCTAGCAACTATTTATCCATTTTCTTATTTGAATTAAGTTGGAGAAGCAAGTATTGATGAACCAGATAGTTACCATTTCTCTCCAGGCCATACCATATACCCTGAGCTTAAAACATTAAGTGCATTTAGTAAGCTCTTTCCACCAAAAATTTTGAAAAGCAGTGCTTTAGAGGTTTATTTTTGAAGTTACTTGGGGAGAAATAATTTGTGTTACACTTTTGTCAATCATACATGCATATAAAGCTGAACATGTGTATTAATATTTTATAATTCTGAGACCATGTAACACTAGTGAAAGGAGTGACTCAAATATTCTTTACAACCTTGGCTGTTGTGGCTCAGTTGGTTGGAGCATTGTCCCATAAACAGAATGTTCAATTCCCTGTTAGGACACATGCCTTACGTTGCGGGTTTGGTCCCTGGTGGGGGCATGGGCAAGAGGCAACTGATCAATGTTTCTCTCTTGCATCGATGTTTCTCTCTTGCATCGATGTTTCTCTCTCTCTCTCCCTCCCTTCCTCTCTCTAAAATCAATGGGCATGTCCTCAAGTGAAGATAAAAAAAAAATTTCAATACAGTCTTTAGTTTACTTATCACAGTAATCCACTAAGTTTGGTGATATAATTTGTATTAATTTCTATTTTTCTTATAGAAGTTACTGACATAACTCATGCTTTGTCAAAGTTGACAGAGCCAGCACCAGTTCCAATTCATAAATTATCAGTTTCAAATATGGTACATACTGCAAAGAAGAAAATACGAAAACACAGAGGTCTAGAAGAGTCACCACTGAATAATGATGTCCTCAATACCATTCTCTTGGTAACTAATAGTGTCCTTCTATGTTTATATGCATAAGCATTTATTCATTATCTGTTCAGTCCTTTCTATGCGGCAGGCACTGGGTTGGGAATACAAAATGAGTAAAACAAAGTTTCCACATTCAGAACAATAGCATATCGCAGGTGAGAAATCTGGCAGAAGGACTGTGAGAACACAGCAGGGGGCGCATCTGTCTCTGTGTGGGCAGTTGAAATCAGGGAAAGCTTCATAATGAGGGACACTTGAGCTACATCTTGAAGAAGAAGAGGGCTGTAAAAGCAGAGGAATAACAGAGGTCTTAAGAGTGTGTTGAATAGTTTGGTATATCCTATGGTACTTCCCAGTAAGTGGCCAGAGACCAGGCTGAAGAGATAGCAGGTAACCTGCCATTGTGAGGTGCTAGACTTTCTCATGCAGTTTCATACCATTTTAAGCAAGTCAATGTGACCAGAATTGTGTTTTTGAAAAATTTCTTTCACAGGAGTCCAGAGAAAGCTTTATATTTTATAGTGAGTACTGAAAGGGGCTAAGGTGTCTTCTACTATACTGTGGTAGAACAGGCCCAGCCTGGGAGCCTGACTTACTTTGAAAAGCCACTTAACTTCAGTTTCCTTATCTACAAGTTAGGCTGATAAAACCTTGTGAGACCGTTAGGAGGATTAAAGAAATTTCTGTTACACTGCCTAGCATATAATAGACCTTTGATAAATGGTCTTCTTACTATAAATAGATATTCTTACTATAGTTGTAGTTATAATCATTCTCTGGCATGTGCACTAAGGTAGTCTTGGGGAAAAACCTTCAAGAGTAGTGCAATGAAAAGAATACTGGTCTTGGAAATTTGATATTAATCTGAGCTCTGTCATTAATCTGAACAATACTCTTAACCAGATTTCAGCTTTTATGTCTTAAGACATGGGTAGTGATATTTAGTTCACATTGTAACATGGAAATAGGATATTGTTTGTAAATGTGCCTAGTAGTGGGGGTTCACATAAAATATGTGGCAAGGTATGCATAGTAAAAGGAATTACAAGTCAGCAGTACCACAAAGCACTTAGAGAAACAAGGATGAAAGGACTGAAAATAAATTTGTGTAGAGAAGAACCCTTCTTAAGAATGTATCCTTAGAGATTTTATCCCAGTTATATAGCTTGTCATTTAGGCTGAATTTTTCTTTTTTAACCACTACTACACACATAAACAGAGACCACGAGGAAGAGATAACCCTGGTCATTTCAGGTTTAGACTGCTTCCTACTTTCTAGAGGTGTCTCATAAAATGAAGTGATGTGTCTTAAATATCATACTTTTATTATTTCACATATGAAAATTTATGGAATAATATAACTACTGAGTCTCATGAATATACGTGTGTTTTAAATTTTTCTTTTATAGCTTTGTCTTTTTAATAATATTAATACTTTCTGAAAACTTTAACAACCTTGGATGAGCCTGAAATCATAGTGAAGAAGTTTTGGTTTTTCATTCTGTTTAAGTTTACAGATTCAGGTATTTACTATTAAGAAAAGCCTCTGATTTCTAAAATTGGCTAGTTACTAAAACTCCGTATTTTCAAAAAAAATAGAAAAAGCTTCAGATAATGTAGAACCAGCTGGCCAGTACAAATAAGAGCATTTTCATTGTTTTAATAGCAAAATCATTAAAAAGTCAAACAGTGCCTATATGAGTAACAAAAATAAACAAATTAGGCTGAAAATGTGGTTATTTTCTCTCTCTAAGTACTTATTCCCTGATGCTGCTTCTGAGAAACCATTAGATGGAACTTCTTCAGCAGATAATAATCCTTCATCAGAGAGTGAAGAATATGTAAGTTGATTAAGTTGACCTGAAATTCGGTGATTAAAATGCATTATATTTCTAAGAGTTTGCTGTATTTCTAGTTTAGTAGCATAAGGATCTTTTTATTTTAAAAATCACTTTAAGAAAGAAAACTTGAGTGCAGAGACAAGTGTATTTGAAAAAAATAAATTAAAAAAAGAAAAAGAAAACTTGAGTGGAGATCATGGCCTCCACTTAGAAAATGACCTGCTATAGAACACTGGCATAATTTGAGTAGCAAGAACTTTTCTGATAACAATGAAAAAAAGAAAAAAACAACCCATAAAATATATTGTGCGTGATTGTGGAAGTTCCCTCATTTTAAACTTTTCATAAATCATAAAATTTATGTTTTGCAACAGGTTCTGTCTTATATTTCAAACTAGAGAGTGAGTGCAAAACTCTTTAATGAAGTAAAATTTTAATGTTTTCCTTATCCATATCTTTGGTAAATTGAGAAATGAGAATTTAAATGACAGGTATAGAGGTATATCAATCTGTTACAGTAGTTATTGTTAAGTAGTAGATTTCATGAAGTGAGGATCAAAGCAAAGATTTACATTTTCAGTTTGTACAGTTCTGAGTTTATTTTATATCTTTGTTTTGACAAGTGTGTACTATTTTTAATTAAAAGGTTTTTTAAAGCAACACATAAAATTTGGAATACATCTTAAAGATTCCACAGAAGTGAAACTTATAACTTTAGCCTCATCAAACTATAGCTTCACTTTTTTGATCCCTGTAGAAATCTTGAAGACATGGAACTGCCTAAGAATAATTTAGTCTGTAATGCATTAGACATTGATAAAAGTTAGTTTGGGTAGGATAGATTAATTTTAGTATTAAAATCTCCACCCACACACTTTTTTATTATATGTATAAATATGTCATTAACAAGTTTTGCTCTGTTTCTATTTTGTTAAATTAGAATCTCTACAATCAGTTTAAATCTGCACCATCTGACAGTTTAACATACAAATTGGCTTTGTGTCTTTGTATGATCAACTTTTATCATGGAGGATTGAAAGGAGTGGCACACCTCTGGCAGGAATTTGTTCTTGAAATGCGTTTCAGATGGGAAAACAACTTTCTGATTCCGGGGTAATAATTTCAATTTCCATTTGTATAGATTAGATTTTTGTTTGTTGGCAGAATTTAACTTTTGGACCATTAATTCTCTTCTAAAAAATCTGCCCTAAGAAAATAGTAAGAAACTTTGGAAATGATTTATGTTCAGAGATATTCACTGCAACAAATTTATAAGGGGGAAACAAAGGTGAAACAACCTAAGTGTCAGAAATAAAAAAATGGTTAAGTAAATTATGATATATCTCTACAGTGGAAATTATGATATATCTCTACAGTAGCAAGTTTTTTCCCCAAGAGTCTCTAGTAACATTGAAAATGATCCTAATACTTGTAGTAAAGTAGAATATAGTACTGCATATATTGAGCACTTTCAATTATGTACAGAAAAATAATTGGAAAGAAGTATAGCTAAATGTCAATGGCAATTTTTCCAGGTGTGAAATTGTATTTTTATTTTGTTCTTTATACATTTGTGTATTTTCTAAATTTTATGTCGTGAACATATATTTTTATAGTTGGAGGGAAAAACATCTTTAGAGTTTGTAAGTTTAGATATTAAACATTACCTGTGATTTTTTTTGGGGGGGGGGTGGTATAGTATATATTGACATTTCACTTAATCACATAGGAGAGTTTAGTTAGCATACATGTTAATACTACATAGGTTACTGCTCATCTGCCTTTGTTTTTCCCTGACATGTAGAGATTCATCATATGAGTAGTATAAAATGGCGACTAATCCAAAAATGTTTATCTTTTGTCATTTGTCAACCTCTACTTAGGTAGAATCTCTCTTTGCTGATTACTGGGAATTTAGAGGTTTAGAATTAGAGGCAGTCTAGGCAAAAGAGAGGTAGAAATTGATGTTTTTTATATTATGAATCCACTATAATAATTGCGCGCTGAAAACATAGTTTAATCTATTTTATATGTATGCTAGCTACTTCCTGGGATGGATTTAAAGATATTTGTTCATGTTAAGTTTCTTTTAGCATGGGAGCTCTCATTAGTTTATTATTATGCTTTGAAATATCTATTATATTTGATGTTGGTGACTTGTGAGCTAGGAGAATAAAATAAATTTTGATCTTTTAATCTTATTTGCTCCATTTCAGCTATCTTATCTATGTAGCTCTAGTTTTGATTTCTTAACAACATCACAGAAATTTGTGTTAGTATAAAAATTATGCATACCCAGAGCAATTTTACTGAAAATAATCTTTCTTTTCCTACTACTTTATTTGATAGATTAGCAAGCGGACCCCCAGATCTAAGATGTTGTTTACTACATCAGAAACTACAGGTAAAGATTTTCCAATGACCATATATAATTGTGGTCTTGAGTCAATTGGAGCTTAGTTCTAATGCTAAATTTTGTAAATAGTGTAAATTATAGGCTATTCTATTTCTGCTGCTGTAAGTTACTTAAAGTCACTGTAAGTCACAACAAGGTCTAGGGAAAGGGTGGAAAATGAAAATTAAATATTCAAGCAATGGATAGATTTTGATTTTATTATAACTAATTAAAATATATATATATTTCTGTTTCCTTAAGATGTTAAATTGTTGCATTGAAAGAAAGAAGGCACGTGATGAGGGGAGAAAGATAAGTACTTCAAATAATGTAACCAATACATATCCAGGGGATGCTGGAAAACATGGAGACCAGTTGGGGCCAGATAATCTAAAAGATACGGATAAAGAAAAGGGAGAGGTAGGAAAATCTTGGGATTCTTGGAGTGATAGCGAAGAAGAATTTTTTGAATGTCTAAGTGATACTGAAGAACTTAAGGGAAATGGACAAGAGAGTGGCAAGAAAGGAGGACTTAAGGAGATGGCAAATTTAAAGGCAGAAGGACGACTCCATCAGCATGGGAAACTTATATTGCTACATAATGGAGAACCTCTCTACATTCCAGTAACCCAGGTAGGACATGGACTGGTCCTTTAAGTTTTAATTTAAAAAAATTTTGTTGTTTATATCACTTCACCTTATTAGGAGATGATTGCTTTGGGTAGGGGCAATTCTTTAAACAGCCTGTGTTCAATGATCTTAGGTTTGAAATCTAAATAAACTGTAGGGGTTTTTAGGTCTATCATTTTTGATATTGAGAAATGTTTTGAAGTGTAAGTAGATAGTATAGTTCGTTATTTATAAGGTGATCTGTTGTTCCTTAAACTGAGTGGTAAGTACTCAAATGTTTTTAGTTGTTTTATTTTTTAATTATATTTTATTGATTATGCTATTACAGTTGTCTAAATTTTTTCCCCTTTGCCTCCCTCCACCCAGTATTCCCCTTCCCTCCAGCATTTCCCCCCCCTTAGTTCATGTCCATAGGTCATACATGTAAGTTCATGTAAGTACTCCATTACCTATACTGTTCTTAACATCCCCCTGTCTATTCTGTACCTACCAATTTGTGCTTCTTAATCTCTCTACCTTTCCCCCAATTGTCTCCCTTCCCCCTCCAAAAGATCTCCATATCTATGATTTTGTTCCTATTCTTCATCTTTTTTTAAGTCTGTTATTTGAATTCAGTTATCGATAGTTGTGAATTTATTGCCATTTTAATGTTCATCGTTTTGATCTTCTTTTTCTTATATAATTCCCTTTAGCATTTAATATAATAATGGCTTGTTGATGATGAACTCCTTTAGTTTTACCTTGTCTAGGAGGCACTTTTTCTGCCCTTCCATTCTAAATGATAGCTTTGCTGGATAGAATAATCTTGGTTGTAGATCCTTGCTTTTCATCATTTTGAGTACTTCTTGCCAGTCCCTTCTTGCCTGCAAAGTTTCTTTTGAGAAATCAGCTGATAGTCTTATGGGAACTCCTTTGTAGGTAATTGTCGGCTTTTCTCTTGCTGCTCTTAAGATTCTCTCTTTATCTTTTTTTTTTTTTTAAGATTTCATGTACTTATTTTCAGAGAGATGGGAAGGGAGGGAGAGAGGGAGAGAATCATCAATGAGTGGTTACCTCTCGCACACCTCCCATTGGGGACCTGGCCCGCAAACCCAGGCATGTGCCCTGACTGGGAACCTAACTGGCAACCCTTTGGTTCACAGGCCAGCACCCAGTCCACTGAGCCACATCAGCCAGGGCAAGATTCTCTTTTTATCTTTAACCTTTGGCATTTTGATTATGAGGTGTCTTGGTGTGGTCCTTTTTGGGTCCAACTTGTTTGGGACTCTCTGTGCTTCGTGGATTTGTATGTCTTATTTCCTTCACCAAATTAGGGAAGTTTTCTTTCATTATTTGTTCAAATAAGTTTTCAATTTCTTGCTCTTCCTCTTCTCCTTCTGGTACACCTGTGATTCAGATGCTGGTACATTTAAAGATATCCCACAGGTTCCTAAACCTATCTTCTTTTTTTTGAGGGGGTTTTTTTCTGCTGTTCTGATTGAATGCTTTTTCCCTCCATGTGTTCCAAATTGTTGATTTGATTCTCTGCTACATCTCCACTGCTGGTTCCCTGTAGATTTTTCTTTATTTCACTTAATGCAACCTTCATTTCTGCCTGGGTCTTTTTTTATGGCAAGTACCCAACTAGTTTCCTGGAGCATCCTGATAACCAGTTTTGAACTGCGCGTCTGATAGGTTGTTTATCTCCATTTCATTTAGTTCTTTCTCTGGAGTTTTATTCTGTTCTTTCATTTGGGCCGTATTTCTTTGACTCCCTGTCTTAGTGCACCTGTTAGGTTGTATGGAGTGGAGCCTTAGGTAATCGCCAGGGCAGGGCAACCTGTGTCACTGCTCTGTTCCTCTGTGTGGGGGAGGACTCACAGAGGAGACAGTACTGCTGCCTGGGCTCTGGAGGTTTATCTGAGAGGAAGCTGTCTCCCCACTCGCACTTTACTTTCTCCCCATATACTACTGGTGCCCTTCTAACTGTTGCCCTGGTGCTGAATCCCAGAGTGGGTGGGTCTGCATGAGTCCTAAGTCTGTTGCGGGCCTTTTAAGAGGACCAAGTTTCATCTGCTGCCCCACCCCCTATCGGTTTTACAGCGAGAAGTTATAGGGACCTATCTTCCTGGCACTGGGACCATGGTCTGGGTAGTCTGGACTGGGGCTGCGATCTCCCGCTCCTGAGGTATCCCTCCTGTTTTTTATTTACCACATGTGTATGTGGGACTGCCCATTCCTGTCTCCACACCTCTCTGCACCACTTCGCTTCTCCATGCCTCTCCTGCACCTCTCTGCCCGTCCTACCCATCGGGATGAATGTGGCGTCTTTAAATCCTTGGTTGTTGGACTTCCACACAGGTTGATTTTCTGACAATTCTGGGTGATACTAGTTTTGTAGTGTAGCTATATTTTTTTGCTACAGTTGTGCACAGAAGAAAGGCATGTTTACCTACACCTCCATCTTGACTGGAAGTCTCCTAAGTACTCAGTTGTCTTAAAAAAAAAAATCCAAAAATTTGGAGGAGAAAAAAAAGTAAAAATCCTTTAATTATATAATTAGTTTTTATCAGTTCAAAAGTGTAGTTTGAGGCCACTTTACACCATGAGGAAGTAGAAGAGCAACAACTCAACACCTAAGGAAAACTAATAATTATTGTTAGGTTGTTTTTACCTAAGCTATAAATGAATACATTTTATTGTGAAACACTCTCTAGACAGTATGAAAGCCACCGCACACTAATTCAACTCTTATTCCTAGAAGTAATCACTGTTACTGGTATGGGTTATAATATTTCATATCTATTCTATACAATGATGCACATATATATGTGTGCATATGATACATAGTTTTGTGAATTTTTTTTTAAATGTGTGCATTGGTGTTAAACTTTCTGTGTAACCTAATATGTCTTGAAGATCCTTCCATGTAGATCTGCTTCATTTCTTTAGTTGCTATGTAATATTCCATGCCGTGGAACAGCCATAGTTTTTTTTCTTAATGCACAATATATATTATTTGCAAGCTTTTGCTGCTACAGTGCTACATTATAAATTCTTGGTAGTTTTTTTGCATATTTGGTGTTCAGATATGACTATCCCTGAGGAAGAAAATGAGACATGGAATTGCTATATATACAGATAGATATATGTTATAAAATCCCTCTTCAAAAAGGCTTCAGATATTTTACACTTCTGTCAATAATGAATATAGGAGTAAGAGAATATCATTTCTTCTCCAACTTTCCTTTCTCACTTTCTCCCACCCACAATTATGTATTGAGTGCCTAATGTATGCCAACCACTGTTCTAAACCTTATGAATTTAGTAATAAATTAGACAGTAAGGTTCTTGTACTCATGGTACTTTATTCATATTTTATTTAATTTTTAAAAATAATTGACATACCCAGTCATATAAATTTTTGCCAATATACTAAGCAAAAGTAGTATCTCAATGTTTTATATAGATTGTAAAAATCTCAGATTTTTGATGAATCTAAGCATCTTTTAATATGGTTATTGGCCATCCTTTCCTATAACTTGCCTACCATTTTTCTTTAAGTTGCTATCCTGTTCTTATTGATTTATGAGTCCTTCATAGTTTAGATATAAATCCTGTTACATGTTATATACGTTTTCTCCTAGTCATTTTAAGATATATATTTACTTTGTTGTTGAATTATAAATTTTTTAAATTAATTAATGTATTTTTCCAAATACATTTGTCTCTGCCTTCCCCCCCACCACTTTCCCCTGCCCCCCATCTCCATGAATCCTTCCCCACTTTGGTTTTGTCCATGAGTCCTTGCTATATGTTCCTTGACTTGCCCCTTCCTTTCCTATTGCCCCTGCCAACCCCTCCCTCCTTCCCTCTTGTCTCTGTTGGTTTCTTTTTCTTTCACTGTTGCTGGTCTTATTTTCCTTGCATCTTTGTTTTTGTTGGTTAGGTTCCGCTTATTGGTGGGATCATATGGTATTTGTCTTTCGCCCCTTGGCTTATTCCGCTTAGCATAATGCTCTCTAGTTCCATCCATGCTGTCGCGAAGTGTAGTGGTTCTTTTTTTCTGTCTGCTGCGTAGTATTCCATTGTGTAAATGTACCATAATTTTTTGATCCAATCATCTACTGATGGGCATTTAGGTTGCTTCCAGCACTTGGCTATTGTAAATTGTGCTGCTATGAACATTGGGGTCCATAGGTCCTTCTGAATTGGTGTTTTGGGATTCTTAGGGTATAGTCCCAGCAAGGGAATCACTGGGTCAAAAGGCAGTTCCATTTTCAGCTTTTTGAGGAAATTCACACTCCTTTCCACAATGACTACACCAGTCTGCATTCCCACCAACAGTGTACTAGGGTTCCCTTTTCTCCACAGCCGCGCCAGCACCCATTGTTTGTTGATCTGTTTATGATGGCCATTCTGACCTGTATGCAGTGGTATGTCATTGCGGTTTTGATCTGCATTTCTCTGATGGCTAGTGATCCCGAGCATCCTTTCAAATGTCTCTGGGACCTCTGTATCTCTTCCATGGAAAAGCGTCTGCCCAGGTCCTTTGCCCATTTTTTGATTGGATCATTTGTCTTCTTGGAGTGGAGTCGAGTGAGTTCTTTACATATTTTGGAGATCAAACCCCTACTGATGTATCATCAGCAAATATATTTTCCCATACGGTTGACTCCTTTTTCATTCTGCTGATGTTTTCTTTAGCCATGCAGAAGCTTCTTATTTTCATGAGGTCCCACTTGTTTATCCTTTCCTTTATGTCCCTTGCTTTAGGAGACATATCGGTGAAAAAATTGCTGCCTGGGATATCTGAGAGTTTCCTGCCAATGTTCTCCTCTAGGACTTTTATGGTGTTGCAACTTCTATTTCAGTCTTTTATCCATCTTGAGTTTATTTTTGTGCATGGTGCCAGCTGATGATCAAATTTCACTTCTTTGCATGTAGCTGTCCAGCTCTCCCAGCACCATTTGTTGAAGAAGCTATTTTTACTCCACTTTATGCCTCTGCCCCCTTTGTGAAATATTAGTTGCCCATATAGCCCTGGGCTTCTTTCTGGGCTTTCTATTCTGTTCCTCTGGTCTATGGGTCTGTTCTTGTGCCAGTACCAGATTGTTTTGCGTATAGTGGCTTTGTAATATAGTTTGATATCTAGTATTGCGATCCCTCCTACTTTGTTTTTCTTTCTCCAAATTGCTGCGGCTATTCGGGGTCGTTTATGGTTCCATATAAATTTTTGAAATGTCTGTTCTATTTCTGTGAAATACGTCATTGGTATCTTAAAAGGAATTGCGTTGAATCTATAAATTGCTTTGGGTAGTATGGACATTTTGATGATATTAATTCTTCCAATCCATGAGCATGGTATATGCTTCCATTTATTGGTGTCTTCCTTAATTTCTTTCTTCAGTGTTGTATAGTTTTCTGCGTACAGGTCTTTTACCTCCTTGGTTAAATTTATTCCTAGATATTTCATTTTTCTTGTTACTATATCGAATGGTATTTTTTTTTCTGATTTCTTCTTCTATTTCAAATGGTGTACAAAAATACCTTTGATTTCTGAATATTGACTTCATATCCTGCTGTTTTTCCAAATTCACTTATTAGGTTGAGGAGTTTTTTGGTAGAGTCTACAGGGTTCTCTATGTACACCATCATGTCATCTGCAAACAATGATAGTTTTCCTTCCTCCTTTCCTATTTGGATGCCTTTTATTTCTTTTTCTTGTCTGACCGCTGTGGCTAGGACTACCAGTACCATGTTGAAGAGAAGTGGTGAAAGCAGACATCCTTGTCATGTTCCCTATCTTAGTGGGAAAGCTTTCAGTTTTTGCCTGTTGAATATGATATTGGTTGTAGGTTTTTCTATGACCTAATTAATATGGCCTTAATTACATTGAGGAATGCCCTAATTATTCCCAATTTGCTGAGTGCTTTGATCATAAATGGGTGTTGTACCTTATCGAATGCTTTTTCTGCATCTATCAAGATGATCACGTGGTTTTTGTCTGTCATTTTATTTATGTGATGTATTACGTTTATTGATTTGCGTATATTGAACCATCCCTGCATCCCTGGGATGAATCCCACTTGATCATGGTGGATAATCCTTTCAATGTATTGCTGTATGTGGTTTGCCAATATTTTGTTGAGGATTTTAGGGTCTATGTTCATCAGCGAAATTGGCCTGTAGTTTTATTTCTTTGTAGGGTCTTTATCTGGTTTTGGGATTAGGGTGATGCTGGCCTCATAAAAAGAGTCTGGGAGTCTTTCATCCTCTTGGATTTTTTGGAATAGTCTGAGAAGAACCGGGGTTAGCTCTTCCTTAAATGTTTTGTAAAATTCTCCTGTGAAACCATCCAGCCCAGGGCTTTTGTGTGCTGGGAGTTTCTTGATTACTGCTTCAATTTGCCCAGCTGTTATAGGTCTGTTCAAGCTTTCTGTTTCTTCCTCCTTCAGTGTTGGAAGATTATACTTTTCTAGAAATTTGTCCATTTCATCAAGGTTTTCAAATTTCTTGGCATAAAATTGTTCATAGTTATTTCTTAAAATCCTTTGTATTTCTGTGGTATCAGTTGTTATTTCTCCTCTTTCGTTTCTGATATTATTTATTTGGGTCCTCTCCCTTTTTGTCTTGATGAGTCTGCTTAAAGCCTTGTCGATTTTATTTATCTTTTCAAAGAACCAGCTCCTGGCTTGGTTGATCCTTTGAATTGTTCTTTTTGTCTCTATGTCATTCAGTTCTGCTCTTATCTTGATTATCTCCTTCCTTTTCCTTGCTCTGGGATTTATTTGTTGTTGTTTCTCCAATTCTTGAAGTTGTAGTGTTAGGTCTTTTATTTGAAATGTTTCTATCTTTTTAAGGTAAGCCTGTATTGCTATGAACTTCCCTCTCAGGACTGCCTTTGCTGTGTCCCATAGGTTTTGGACTGTTGTATGTTCATTTTCATTTGTTTCCAGAAATGTTTTAATTTCTTCTCTTATCTCATTATTGACCCATTCATTTTATAATAGTCTACTGTTCAGTCTCCATGAGTTTGCAAGTTTTTGAAGTCTCTCTTTGAGGTTGATTTCCAGCTTCAAGCCCTTGTGGTCCGAGAAAAAGCTTGGTATTATTTCAATTTTCCTGAATTTGCTGAAGCTTGCTTTGTGTCCTATCATGTGGTCTATCTTTGAAAAACTTCCATGTGCATTTGAAAAGTATGTGTATTTTTCTTCTTTGGGATGTAAGGTTCTATATGTGTCAGTTAAGTCCATTTGATTCAGTTTGTCATTTAGCTCTACAATATCCTTGTTGATATTTTGTTTGGAACATCTGTCCATTTTTGACAATGGGGTGTTAAAATCCCCTACTATCAGTGTGTTACTGTCTATATCATTTCTGAAGTCATCCAAGATTTTCCTTATATATTTGGGTGCTCCTATGTTGGGTGCATATAAATTTACAATGTTTATGTCTTCTTGAAAGATTCTTCCTTTAAGTAGTATAAAGTGTCCCTATGTGTCTCTTTTTATGGCCTTTGTTTTGAAATCTGTTTCGTCTGATATACGTATTGCTACCCCTGCTTTCTTCTCTTGCCCATTTGCCTGGAATATTTTTTTCCATTCCTTTACTTTCAATCTGTGTAGGTCTTCTGCTCTGAGGTGGGTCTCTTGTAGGCAGCATATGTGTGGGTCTTGTTTTCTTATCCATTCAGCTATGCTGTCTTTTGATTGGGGTATTTAGTCCATTTACATTGAGAGTTATTACTGATAGAAACCTATTCATTTTTCCTCTTTGTACCTGTGTTTTTCTTTTCCTCATTCTTTTTCTTCTTTTCCTCATTCTTTTTCTTCATCTTCTTAAACGAGCCCCTTTAGCATTTCTTGTCGTGCTCGTTTGGTGGACACGTATTCTTTTAGCCTTCCTTTGTCTGGGAAACTCCTTATTTCACTGTCTTTTAATTGATAGCCTTGCTGGGTAGAGCAGCCTTGGTTGTAGGCCCTTGCTTTTCATGACTTGGAATATTTGTTGCCATTCCCTTCTGGCTTGTGTTTCTGTTGAGAAATCAGCTCTTAGCCATATCCAGGGCTCCCTTGTATGTTACTCCCTGTTTCTCCCTTGCTGCCTTGAGGATTTTCTCTTTGTCTTTGATATTTTCCATTTTAATGATGATATGTCTTGGAGTAGGCCTTCTTTGGTCCCTCTTGAGTGAGGCCCTCTGTGCTTCCTGGATCCATGAGACCTTTTCTCTCCTCAAATTGGGGAAATTTTCCATCATTACTTTTTCAAAGAGGTTCTCTATCCCTTGCTCCTCTTCTCCTTCTGGTATCCCTATTATGCAGATATTATTGTTTCAGGTTGTCCTGCATTTCCCTCAATGCCTCGTCTTGCTTTTTGAGTCTTTTTTCCATCTCTTGTTCTTTCTGGGAGCTTTTTTCTACCTTGTCCTCCATCTCACTGATTCGATCCTCGGCTTCATCTAGCCTGCTTTTGATTCCTTCTACTGTGTTCTTCAATTCAGAAATGGTATTCTTCATATCCTCTTGTGTCTTCTTGATAGTTTCTATGTCCTTTTCCAGGCTGATATAGTTTGCTGGAAGATCCTGATAGTTTCTCTGCAGTTTCTCATAGTTATCTTTGAGCTGGCTGAGCTCATTGAGCTTCCTTAGAGCCATTGTTTTGAATTCAATATCTGATAGTTCCCTTGCCTCTATTTCATTGAGCTCTCTCTGTGGGATTCCACCTTTCCTTCATTTGGGGGGGAATTTTTTTTCTTCCCATTTTTGTGAGAGTCTTGTTTGTTTGTTTGTTTGTTTGTTTGCTTCTGCTTCAATTGATCCATCTAGATTTCCTGACTTTGTGGATTAAACTTCCATGGTAGTAGGTGGGTCTTTTTATTTATTTGTTTTTTCTTTACTTTTCTTTCTGGTTCTGCTTCTGATGATGTCAGTTTTTGACCCTATCTGAACTTGGGCTGTTTGTTTGAGCCTTCTAGGAATCTACTGTCTGTGTCTGTCTCCTGTGATTGTCAATCTGTTCACTCTGTCCTCGTCTGTCAGGCTTAGGCACCACAGGGCGGAGCAGTGCCTCCTGATGGTGGGACTATGGTCCTCTTTAAGCTGTTGTCACTCAGAGGAGTAGTCTGCCTGAGCGAGATGAGGATCATGCACTAGGGAAGAGTTAGCACCAGGACTCCCCAACGCCTCTGTCTCCAGTCTCTCCTCAGGGGTTTCTGGGCAGTTCTGTGACCCTTTTGCCCGAGATCCGCTATTTCTGCGGACCGCGTTGTATTCGGGGGCCGTCTGGCTCCTGTGTGCCGCTTCTGCCTCTTTTGGGGCACAGCCTGCCTGCGCAAAATGGAGACTACAGAATGGGGACGGAGTGGAGACTCGCCAGTTCCTCCTCCCGTTCTTTCCCCAGCGCCTCCGTCTTCAGTCTCTCCTCTAGGCTCTCTATGAAGATGTGTGTCCCTTTTGGCCAGGGATCCTCTATTTCTTCCAGCTACTCTGCACTCAGCCCCCCAGCTCACATGCGTACAAGCTATGTGCAGAGCACACAAAAGGCAGGTTAATTGATTCCGTTATGCCTGGGCGAGGTGGTAGCTGCAGAGTGGGAGATGAGTAATCACCGGGGTCCACCAGACACTGTCTCAGTTCTCTTCACAAAGTTTTCCTCACCAGTCTTTCCTCAGGCACCAGCCCACTCTGCTGCCGCCTCTACCCGGAGATCAAGGAAGGCAGCTGCCACTGCAAATTTTTGCGTTGGCCCTTTAAATGTATCTTTGCTTCTGCAACCGCCTGTCTCTGGCAGAGTGCCCCTAAGCTTTTAGGGGTTGCGTTTTGTCTGTGTGTTTTCCTGTTTTCAGCTGCTGTAGTCTAAGGGTCCCTGTTTATGGTTCAGACCCTATTCTCAGGGGGATCCAACTGGCCATTTCAATGTCCCTCTGGTGCTAGTGCCCGTAGGCACCCAGTCCACCCTCTTGAGCCTCTCCTGCACTTCTCAGCCGTTCAGATGTGTGAAAGTTGATTCCACTGTCTGTCTGCAGCTCCAAGGCTCCTCTCCCTCTATCGTTCCATTGTTTTCCAGGTGATTTCTCCACTATTTAGTCACAATTCCACTTTGGTCTTGGGAGGGGGTCTGCTTGACTCCCATTCACTCCTCCACCATCTTTTTTTCTCCATTTTTGGGGTATTCTTGCCTCAAATGCATAACCTCCTGCCTCCGCTCAGTGGCGTCTGGGTTCCTGCATAGCTAACGATCTTGCCACCACTTTGAGAGACATCTGAATTATAAATTAATATATAAAATATATAAATCTTAAGTGTATAGCTTGGTCATTTTTTTTTAAATAGATTTTGTTTATTTATTTTTAGGGAAGGGAAAAGAGGGAAAAAGATGGAAAGAAGCATCAATGTGTGGTTGCCTCTCGCACACTGCACTCCCTGCTGGGGACCTGGTCCACAACCCAGGCATGTGCCCAGGTTGTTATTTAACAATCCATGTAACTACCACCTAGATCAAAATATAGAAAATTCCATCATTCTAGAACAGTACTGATCTACCGAACTTTTTGTGAAGATGAAAATGTACATTTTCTATTTCTGCTGTCCGGTACTATAGCCCTTATCCATATATGGCCATCAAGTGCTTGAAATGTGGCTGATGCTACTGAATAACTCAATTTTTTATTTTATTTAAATTTTAATAGCAAGGTGTATTGGATAGCATAACCCAGTACTCCCCTCCAGGTAACTCTTTTTCTAACTTTTATCACTGTGGTCAGTTTTGTTAGTTTTTGAAGCTCATAAATGGAATCATACATTATGTACTTCTGTGTTGAGCTTTTTTTATTTAACTACTGTCTGTGAGATTCATCTGTGTTGCTGTATGTATTGATATGGCATGTTTATTACTTTGTAGTATATTATATGAATATGCCATAATTTGCTTATCTGTTCACCTGTTGCTGGAATTTGAGTTGTTTACAGTTTGAATTATTATAAAAAAAATGAATACTCTTATATGGTGAACACAGGCACTTTCTTTTGGAGATATTTCTAAGAGTAAAATTGTTGGGTTATATGGTAGAAATATGTTTTGGCTGTAGTAGATATTGCTAGTCTCCGAAGTGTTTGAACTAATTTACATTCTTCTCCTCAACAATGTATAATTAAGTTTATTCCATATAATTCCTGACATTTGTTGTGTCAGAAGCCCCAACACCACTCCCAGGTTTGTTGATTTGCTTGGAGGACTCAACAGGACTCATCATATAGTCTGCTCATGGCTATAATTTATTACAGCAAAAGGATACAAAGCAAAACCAGCAGAAGAAATGGCACATGGGACGAAGTTCAGAAGATATAAGCACAAGCCTCTAAGAAAGTCCCTTCTCAATGTAGTCACACAGGATGCACATAATTCTTCCAACAATGAATTATGACAACGTATAAAAATGTTGTCTACCAGGGAAAGTTGTTAGAGGCTCAGTGCTCAAGGTTTTTATTGAGGGCTGACACCCAAACTCTATGTTTAGGCAACTTCTGCCTAGCACGAATCAAAATTCCAGACTCCCAGAAGGATAGCAGGTATTCAGCAAAAGCCACAGTGTTTGCACAAATAGTTTAAGCACAATGAACCATTTTAATCAGTTCTGAGTATGGTGGGAACCCTACCCAGATGCCAGCCAAGAGCCAGCTTTGCAAACAAGGCTTTCTCTGCATAGCAGTCTGAGGCCTGCTATGTTAACTCTTCTTGGCACACTTGATAATTTCAGTCATTTAAATTTTTGCCTTTCTGTTGGGTATGTAGTAAGTATCTCATGTTTTTACATTTCCGTAATGAATTATGATACTGAACACATTTTCATATGTTTATTGCCATTTGGATATCTTCTTGGTGAAGTGCCTGTGTAAGGCCTTTGCCTATTTGTTAAGTTAGTTGTCTTTTTTCTTATTGCTTGGTAGGAATTCTTCATATATTCTGGATATGAATCCTTAGTCATATGCATGTATTACAGATAATTTTTCCTAGTCTCTGGCTTGCTTTTTCACTTCCTTAATGATGCTTTCAGTTAAACCAGTATTCTTAATTTTAATAAAGTCCTATCTAACAATCTTTTTCTTATGTGGAGAGTACTTTTGTCTCCCATTTAAGAAATCTTTACCCTGGCCAGTGTGGTTCAGTTTGTTGGACCATCATCCTGTAAACCTGAAGGTCTCAGGTTAAATTTCCAGTTGGGGCACATGCCTAATGGCAGGTTCAGTCCCTTTCCTCTCTCATCAATGTCTCTCTCCCTCTCTCTCCCTCCCTCCCTTCCCCTCTCCCTAAAATCAATAAGCATGTCCTCAGGTGAGGATTTAAAAAAAAAAAAAAAGCTACACTTTAGTGTCCTATAGATAGTCTCTTATGTTTTTTTTCCTGGTAGCTTTATTATTTTACGTATATTGTTTATGTTTGTGATCCACCTCAAATTGACTGTATTTGATATAAGGAAGAGGTCCTCTTTTTTCCTCTATTTTTCTCTAAGGATATGCAGTTTCGTTCCAACACCATTATTCAAAAGATCTGCCTTTTTCCACAAAGTGGCAATGGTATCTTTGTTGTAAATCATGTGACTGTATATGTGTTGGCCTGTTTCTTTCTTTTCTTTTCTTTTTTTTTTTGGCCTGTTTCTTAATTGTGTATTCTGTTCTGTTAGCCTCTTTGTTCTAATAACAATAATGTACTCTTTATTACTATAGCTTTATAATAAGTATTTCTGTCTTATAGGGTAAATCATCTAACTGTTCCTCAAGATTATCTTGGCTATCCTTTGTGCTTTTTTAGGTTTTTGTTTTGTTTTGTTTTGATTTGATTTTTTTGTACATTAGAGAATCAGCTTAGCAGCTTCCACATTACAAAATAATCCCTCTGGGATTTTAATTCATATTGCATTGAATTATAAATCAGTTTAGAAAGAATTGAAATCTTAACAGTATTGAGTTCCATGACCATGAAATATCTTTTATTTTCTTTAAGATTTCTTTTACTTCGTCTAATCAGTTGTTTAATAGTTTTCAGTGTAGAGGCTTTATGTATCTTTCATTAAATATTTTAGCCTTTGTAATTTTTTAAATGTTATGAATGGTATTTTTAAAATTAATTTCTAAGTTTCCCCTGATATGTGGAGAGTTAATTTTTATATATCAACCTTGGATCTATAGCAATCTTATTACATTCATTTATTATTTCTCATAGTTTGTAAATTATTTGGGTTTTCCTATTAACAGAATCATGTTGTCTGTTTACATTGACAATTTGAGTTTTGATTTTCAAACATTTACATTTCTAAAAATCATTCATGCCTTACTGCACTGGCTGGGACCTCCAGTACAGTGTTAAATAGTGGATATCTTTCTCATGTTTCCAATCTCAGAAGAAAAGCTTGTGATGATTGTTGAGGGTATCTGATGTACTATAGATATCATTAATTATAATAAGGAAGTTCTGTTCCTAGTTTCTAAGAGTTTATATTATGAACAGGTATTGTAGTCTATCAAATGCTTTCCCTGCATATTCAGGTCATCATACAATAATTGTGAGTTTTAAATGAAATCTCATGTGGTAAATGAGTAACAGATTCTCTGGGCCAAAGTAAGCATTCAGTTTTTAGCTATTCTTCTTCTGAGGACTTTTCCTCATATAAATGGCTATTGCTGCTTCTCAAGATGCAAAGATTTACGTAAAAATGTAACTGGCTTCCTATTCTGAAATAGGTAGATGAATTGTAATAATAATAGTACAGTGGGATGTTGGGGTGTTTGCTAATTTTAAACATGAATTCTGTTAACTTTATTATCTATGCTTATATTGTTTGTCAGGTGTCTGTCATTTAGGAGATTAGTTTTTTGTTTGACAGCCCTTATGCTTTTTTGCTTCATGATATCCTTTTAATAGTAAGTTATATTTTAGGTATTTTTATCACTAAATTTTAGTATTAGGACAAAATTTTTTCTTTTAAATTTTTATTTTTTGTTCAAATCCATGTGTCTCCACCTTCCCACCACCACTTTCCCCTGCCCTGCTGCCACCTCCCTCCCTCAATCCTTCCCCACTTTGGCTTTGTCCATGGGTCCTTTATACATGTTCATTGACTTGACCCTTCCCTTTCCCTGCACCCCCCCTCCCCTCTTGGCTCTGTTGGTTTCTTTTTTCTTTCAACATTAATGGTTATATTTTCCTTGCTTGTTTGTTTTGTTAGTTAGGTTCCACTTATAGGTGAGATCATATGGTATTTGTCTTTTGCCCCCTGGCTTATTTCGCTTAGCATAATGCTCTCGAGTTCCATCCATGCTGTCGCGAAGGATAGTAGCTCTTTTTTTTCTTTCTTCTGCATAGTATCCCGTTGTGTAAATGTACCGTAGTTTTTTTTGATCCACTCATCTACTGATGGGCATTGAGGTTGCTTCCAACACTTGGCTACTGTAAATTGTGCTGCTATGAACATTGGGGTGCATAGGTTCTTATGAATTGGCGTTTTGGGATTCTTAGGATATAATCCCAGCAGTAGAATGACTGGGTCAAAAGGCAGTTACATTTTCAGCTTTTTGAGGAAATTCCACACTGCTTTCCACAGTGGCTGCACCAGTCTGCATTCCCACCAACAGTGGACTAGGGTTCCCTTTTCTCCACAGCCTCGCCAGCACCTGTTGTTTGTTGACCTGTTTATGATGGCCGTTCTGACTGGTGTGAAGTGATATCTCATTGTGGTTTTGATCTGCATTTCTCTGATGGCTAGTGATGCTGAGCATCCTTTCAAATGTCTCTGGGCTCTCTGTATCTCTTCCTTGGAGAAGTGTCTGCCCAGGTCCAGGACAGAATATTCTAATGCTAAAAACCAAGTGTATATTTTTTTCTTATTTTGTTATAATGCATGCAATTGGTACTGAAATTTTGTTTGGGGATCTGATAGAACTAGATTCATAGATTCATGCTCTTGTACCACCACTTATTAACAGTATTGCTAGTAGACACTGTGTTTCCTCTCTGAGCCTTTTTTTCTCTCTAAGAAAAGGTAATATTTTCACTTACATTTTCTAGAATTTGATGTAACTACAGTATGATTTGTGGGGGTTTTTTGTTCTTGTGATGGTAATCTTTTAGCATAATTATTTTAAGATTCACACATATGTTGTATGTATCAATAATTATTCATCGTTATTGCTTAGTAGTGCTCCATTGCATGGATATAGTACAGTTCCATTTGGTTTTTGGGTGTTTTTTTTAAGATTTTATTTATTTATGTTTAGAGAGAGGGGAAGGGAGGGAGAAAGAGAGGGAGAGAAACATCAGTGTGTGGTTGCCTCTCGCCCGCCCCCAACTGGTACCTGCCCTGCAACCCAGGCATGTGCCCTGACTGGAAATCGAACCGGCGACCCTTTGGTTTGCAGGCCAACGCTCAGTCCCCTGAGCCATGCCAGCCAGGGCTGGTTTGTTTTGTTGTTTTTTTTTTTGATAGATGTTCCAAAAATGAGCATAAGAGAACTTTTGAAGGTGATGGATATATTCATTATCTTGATGGTGCTGATTGTTTCATGGGTGTATATTTAGCAAATGCACTCTTTCTATTATTGTATATTGATTATAGTTCAAAAAAGCTATTAAAAAATTAAATTGTCACATGATGAATAATTGACGAGAAGAAAAAAATGAAAGTATTTCTATGTTGTTCTAACATATCTCCAGTTTTAAAACCTTACCTATTGTTTAGTGAACCAAAATTAAATACTTTAAAGGCCACTTATGGTTTACATTACTGTGGGTTGTTAATATGTCATATTAAATCATATATTATATTTAAAAGCAGTAAATGTTAAAGGTATTTTTTAATAATATATTCTTTTTCCAAGTTTTAATTAACAGTACTTTGAAATTTTAATGATCTAGTTGCAGACTGTCTTGGTTTGATTGGGTTAATAAACAGTCCAAGAAGGTTGTTCTAGAAGCTCAAGTTTTATTTTTCTTCAAAAGGCTATGTTATCTCATTTATTTGAGACGCTTCAGTCCTCACCTTTGAATTTAGAATCTAAATCTGAAATAATTTAAGCTTATTTTTCTCTCAGCGTGCATCATGTATTATGAAATTAATTTTTATATCTTACCTTTAGGAAATATAGGGCAAATTTTTAGTCCATTTTACTATCTTACTTTAAAGTTAATCTTATTTTAATTAAAACCACTATATACATGCTTATATTATAAAATGTCTGAAATTCAAAATGATCCCATTTAAAACCAATATAATTTCAAACTTATAGAAGTTAGCTTAAAATGTACTATTAATCATAAATAAATAAATAAATAAATAATAACTGGCTTTATTTAGGTCCTTGCTTCATAAGAATTCAAACATACTCCTAGTCCTTTCATCTACACTAAGTTGCCCTAAAATTTATGGCTAGGAAAAGCTTCAAGACGTTACCCAATACTCTAGAGCCAAGGTTAAGAAAGATACCTGTGGAGAGTGTTAGAGCAGGAGTCCTTAGCTAATAGATTGAGCAAACTGGTAGGTCTCAAAGTCAGTATCAGACAGATGTCCTAGATTCCATCTTAAGGTTGCCACTTGGTAGTTTTGCTACTTGATGATCTTGGGCAAGGCATTTTATCTCTGCACCTCAGTTTCTTCATCACTTGTAAAATGCCCTAGCCACCTCTCAGTGATCATATGAGATCACGTGTGTGAGAAAGCTTTGGATATTCAGAAATTTGGGATATGAAAATATATGGTCCTCCTGCTACTTGCTGCCTATATTTCTCTTGATCCTGCTCTTCTTCACTTATAGTTGGCCTGAGGTTTCCAGGTGGGAGGCATAGTCATTATCCTTCCTTCCCTCCCTTCCATCCTGTAATTTCATGGCTACAGGACAATGAAAACTAGCTCCTTCTTAATAAAAGGAATGAAGGTTTCTTCTCTTGAATGTGCTGTTTCATTGAAGATTCATAGAATTTTTGAATTTGACGGAGGCACTTTGATATCATGGAGAAAGTAGAATATGAAGCTTATACCAACCTAAGTATTTTGTCTCTAAGTGTAGGATATATTGAGCATGTGCCAGTATTTATTCTTCACAACAGTGAATCACAGAATGCTTGAGTGATTGTCCAAGGTCTTTGAGCTGGTATTCAAACACAAGCATGTTGTTTCTAGAGCCCAGACTCTTAACCACACTGTCACACTGCCTCTTTAATTATTATTCAACCCTGAGTATCAATGGGAGACTTTAAAAGTGGCGTACATTCACTATAGAGAAGAGAGAATGAAAACTCATAATTTTATAATCCAGAGATAATCACTGTTAGAGCAATTCCCTCCCATTTTTCCTATATCAAGTCATTTACCTGTTTTTGTATATTCAGATTCTTTCCACTTTTCACACTGATAAATAATGCTGCACTGATATTACTAGAAGTGGAACTGTTGGATCAGAGTACATGTCATAAATGCTTGCCATGTATTGATTTCCAGATTGTTGTCTGGGAAGGCTTATATATTATAATCTGTTTCGCAGTGTTTGAAATTGCCCCACTTAGGTTTGTTTAAAAAATTAGTATGATACAAGAAAATAAACTTACTTTCTTTTGTTTCTTGTTCAGTGTTCAAATACCATAGCTTTACCATGCTTCTCTGACAGAGGGCTGTGAAAATTATTTGTCTTTAAGGCAGTGGTTCTCAAGTGGGGAGGATTTTGCCCCCAAGGAATATTTGGCAACGTCTGCAAACATTTTTGATTGTTACGGGGTGGAGCGTGCTACTGGCATCTAGTAGGTAGAGGCCAGAGGTGTATAGGACAGGCCTCATGACAAAGAATTATCCAGTCTAAAATGTCAGTAGTATTGAGGCTTAGAAATTGTCGTTTATAATAAGCCCCTGAAATCTTGATGAAATCTATTGACAAAGGCTCTAAACACTACATCTAATCGTATTATGCAAGAAGATAAATGTTTATGTTTTCCTGGCTTTAGTTAACAGCAAAAGAAGGCAAGCTTTGCTTGGTTAGTGTGTGTCTGGATTGCTGAGTTCTTCATATTTCAAATATAAAATCCAACGGAACCAGTTCTCAGAGAACTTTCCTAAAGCCCTTCGAAAATTTTGAAATGTTTTCTCTCACTCTTTTAATGATTCTACAGTGCATCCTCCTTTAGATTTACCTCAGCTGCTTTGTTATTTGGGGTTACACTAAAATATATAATGTCTCTGATTCCCAGTTATTTGGGGTCTTTCATTTGGGGTTCATTTCATCTACCTTTAATTTTCTTATTAGTTACAAAAAAAAAAACCTTTTGCAACTAGTGATAATACACATAAAAATATCATTAGGACTTTATTTCTGTATCATTAGTAGGCAGGAAAATGCTCAGTGTGCCCAAATTCCTCTATCTTGTAGCCATCAATCCTCACCAAGGAGCATATGATGATCTTACCTGTTGGGGGAGGGGAGGAGAGTCATTTTTATTAATTTGTTACATTTTTATGTAGGTTCAAAAAACTTTTGAATTTCTCTGAATTCTTTTGAATACATATCTTGGGACTGCTAGAGCTGAAATAATTGTTGTCTTTATTCTATTTTTATAGTTCCACTTTGTCTACAAAAAGACTATTCATGTGCTTTGTCCTTTTGTGCTTCACAGGAACCAGCACCTATGACAGAAGACCTACTTGAAGAGCAGTCGGAGGTTCTAGCTAAATTAGGAACATCAGCAGAAGGGGCTCACCTCCGAGCACGCATGCAGAGTGCCTGTCTGCTGTCAGATATGGAGTCTTTTAAGGTGGGTCACGCTATCAGAGCTCGGGATTCTATTTTGAGTTATTCTGAGATGAAGCTGTGAAAGTCCCTGAATAAAGTGGTGTGAAGACCTGAATGTCTTTTATTAAAAGTTTGTTTCATTTGTAGCTAATAACACCTCACTTCTATCACCTAAAGGTTGTACTCAGAGTTGCTTCTTAAGTTGAAAGAAAGAAAAGAACAATCTTTGAATAATAGTTGAAAGATCAGAATTGAATTATTTTTATATGTGCATTGGGATGTCTTCCTCCTTTGTGTGTGTTCAACCAATATAATGCAGGGCTTTTAGAAAACTCTTAGGATTTAACATAGTTTCCTTCATTCAACAAACCTTTGATATCCTACTTTGTGACTTGCACTATGATTAGATAAGTGAGAAGTACAGTGTTTATCCTCAGCTACAGTCTATTGATGAAGGCGATGTGTAAATAATTATGTGGTAAGTTCTCTAATGAAGGTAAGGTCTAAAAGATGACTGACTTTACTGAGTGGGACATGGAAGGTTTCACAGATGAGTCACCATTTAGGATGAATAGGCATTTGCTACCTGGAGAAGACTATTTTAGGCTTAAATATAGGCCTGTATCTAGACTGTAGAGAATTCAGAGAATGATGCTGGGATTGAAGAAAAATTCTGTGGGTTTTTTTTTTTAATTTTTGAAAGAAGAGGCAAGTTTGTGTGTGTGCGTATGCCCGCGCGCGCACACGTATAGATAGATAGATAGATAGATAGATAGATAGATAGATAGATAGATAGATAGATAGGTAGGTAGGTAGATAGATAGGTAGATAGATAAATAGATATAAAAAACAAAACAAGTGCTTAGCCCGTTGGGCCACAGCCTTCTCTTTCCTATTGCTGATACTCTGAACAGTCTCCCAGACCCAGACTTTCCTCCTTAACCTACCACTACTTGCAATGGCCTCCATCTCCCATTTCATGTGCCCTACTCATCCTTTGTGCTATGTAGGCCAGCCTCAGTTTGATTTTTTTTCCCAACATAAACACCCCATGAAAACCTATGCCACTTTTATCTTTCCTGATAGCAAATTTGTGACAATAAAAGGGAGCCTCTTTATTCCCTGCTTATTTCCCTCATATTTACAAAAAGAAAAAATCTTTAGTAAACCTTTTAAGAGCTGCATGTTTTCCTTAGAGAGTTAAAAATGTAGAATATCTGTGAGTTCTATTCTGCTGTGAAATAAGAAAGAGAATGTGTTGTTTTAAAACAAAGAGTTGCTATAGTGAATAAAGAAAAGTCAGTTGGCTCTCATGGCATGTGTTAAAAATGTAGATCAGGGAATTGGTGTCCAGGTATGTGTGCACAGGAGGAAATACTAGCCTGCTCAGCAGCTGTTTTATGCCTGACCTCTACCTGCCTTCATATTCATCTGTCCGGGTCCTACTACAGTGTCCTTGCAGAGGCAAGTACAGAATGAAACTCCAAATTGGAATTGTAAAAGCTCTTCCCCCATAGAAATATGTTGGTGCCTCATGGTAAGGCTCTGTATAATTCCTTTAACCCTGTGCTTCAGCAAAACTGTGGTTCCTGAAATTCGTTTGGAATAATCTGGGAACCTATGAGTCTCTTACAGCATTGTTTTAATCAGAAAATAGACTGTATTTCAAATAGTACATTTTATACATCTGTCCAAATGTAGGAATCAAATAATATAGTTAAGGAAATATGTAGTTACTTTAAAACAGATAGGATTTACTTTCCTTTTTTACATAGTAATGACTTCCTTTAGGGGACCTTGGGAGAATCCCCAGAGCTTTGGATAAATGCTTTAATGTACCTACGGTACCTACACCTGACAACTCCAGAAGCACAGGGCCTGTTCTTGAGCATGCCCTTGGAGTATGTACCTGAAAAAGCAGAACCAAGATAAGCCATAGATGAAGTGAGTCTTGACCTGCTCCTGGTAGTTGTTTGTTTAGCCTGGTATAGTAAGGACAACCAGAAGGAAGAATTCTGGTGTGGACTACTTTTTCTTTAACACAGTGTATGGTACAGGAGGTCAGTATTCTTTTTTTTTTTTTAAGTTCTCCCTCTTCACTCAAGGCCCATGTATAGTTTCCTAAGATGTTTTCCTGGTTAATATCCAGGTTTTTATGTATGAATCCTGAATCATGAGTAATCTTAGCTCTTTGCAGTTCACAGCAGTACTTTGTTGCCATAGCACCTACAAGTTTATGTTGTTGACTATCAGTTAATGACCCTTCTCTGATTTCTATCCCCTCAGGGGGATTTCCTAACCTGGGGACGATTAAGCTGGTAGCCTCTGAGCTCAAGAGGGAGGAATTGTCAGTTTTGCTCTTCACATTTAAGACTAACCATTCTCATCATGTGTGTTTGCATTTTGGTCTTTCAATTTAATTTAAAAAGAAAGAAAATGACCTTCTGTTTAGCACTTCTTTGTTAATGCTTACATCACTTACTATTACAGGCAATTAAATAGAGTACTCACAGCAGGAAGATTACATTGTGGTAGGAAATATAACCAAAGGTATGTGTTTAATGTTTGTACACATATCTTTTGAGTATTAGAGGTTGATGTATATACCCATCCTAAGTACTCTGCTCATATATTACTGGACACTTGCAAAAAAGAACTATGTGCCTTACCACTAACACTGTAAAGCCTCTACTTTTTTCCCAGGCTTGAATGCAGATTAGTTAAAGGATTTTGAAATGTGCCATTGTTTTATAATCCATTGTTAATTCTATAGAATTATCCACTAAGTAAAACTTTAGTTTTCAGAAACCTGAAAAACAATAGTTTGAATTTCAGTTCCTTAACAGCACAAAAGCAATTTATGTGATAGTAATTTGTTACATAAAGCTCAAGAATTTGATGGCTAAATAGAACATTTTTGAGATTAGCTGATATTTACTGCAATACCAGTATTAATTTTTTGAGGAAAAAATTAGCAGAACTTTTTCACTATTATGTTATTATTCTGATCATGTTGTATATTATTTAATTTACTTGCACTTACTTGATACTTTTCTAAGTACTATCATTTTAAACTATGTAACTTATCCGTTTAAGAGAATTATTTTCACATTACATCAAATTTTTGTTTCCAAATTCATCAAATGAAAGTGTTTGCTTTTTCTGTAAAACAGACAGCAAAACCAAAAGGCTTTTGGTACTTGAACATCAGATCTGTTTTGAGGTGACACTCAAGCTCATGTCACATACTAGATTTTGTAAAGATTAGGTAGGCTTTTTATGAAAAGGAAAGTACTAATATGATTTTGCAAACAGGTTTATCTGTAACTGTTCGTTTTTATTTAAATCTGCTAAAATTTTTGCCTTGTTTTAGGCAGCTAATCCAGGATGTTGCCTGGAAGATTTTGTGAGATGGTACTCACCCCGGGATTATATTGAAGAGGAAGTGATTGATGAAAAGGGAAACGTGGTTCTAAAAGGAGAACTTAGTGCCCGAATGAAGATTCCAAGTAACATGTGGGTAGAAGCCTGGGAAACTGCTAAGCCAGTTCCTGCTAGAAGGCAAAGGAGACTCTTTGATGATACACGGGAAGCAGAAAAGGTAACTGAGGTTTGAGTATCTAATACTAAAACGGTAATTATTGTTCTAGCATTTTAAAAACGTACTGTCATAGACATGAGAGCTTTGGACAAACCTGAGAAGCAAAACATTGAAATTTAATGAGCCTTTTGTATATCTATTATTTACATGTAAGATTTTAGAACTAGTTGCAGATTGTACCAAAAATAAGACATGCATATTTTATGCATTTTACCATGGGAATTGTCTCACAGCATTTATCAAAAGTCTTAAAAATGATCATGTCCTTTGACCTAGCAATTCTACTACCAAGAAGTTTATTAAGGAAGTAATGAGAAAGATCAATGTACAGGAATGATGATCAACAAAGTTTTTTAGTGAAAAAGTGGATACAACCAAAGTTACCAAAACTAAGCTTGGTTCAATAAATTATGGTATGATCATTTAGTGGACTGCTTTGCAAGTAGTAAAAAAATATTTGGAGCTCAGGCAAGTAGTGGTAGCTGTCCGATATCAAATTGCCCTACACACCTCCCCCAAAATCCCATGCAGTTAATAAGTAAATAAATCCATGCCTTAAGCATTACTGGGAGATGGAGATTACAGTGACCTTCAAAATAACAGCAAGTAGAGAAACAAGCTGAATTCCATTGGAATTTCCATTACTGTGGATATAGAGAGGGAGGACCGGAAGTTTTTAGAAAAGGTGAGGGATACAGAAGACTTAGATGGAGCAGAGTCACCCCAGAAAGAAAGGGCTTAACACTAGGTGCCACTATACTCAATACAGGACTGGCTCCAGGGAAGGGGCTTTAAAGTAAGCAAGACTAGAAATGAACACTCCAAGAAACTGCCTTGGGAAGAACCAGATATACAGAGAAGGATTGATCCCCTTCAATGATGGGAAAGAAGGAAATAAGAGGAAAATTAAGGATCTTGCAGAAGTGAAAGAGAAATAAGCCTTATCAGCCTCCCTCATCCTCTGCCATCAGTTAAAGAAATTGTGCAGAAAAGGGCACTTTCAAATTATGACATGACTAGGAATAATAAAGAGCAGACCGCATCCATACAAAACTACTACTAAAGAAAAAAAAATGCAATTGGATCATTTTAGCTAATGAAAACATTTCCCAGAAATCAAACATGAAGCAGAGTATTGTTAATGTAACATTCCATACTGAATCGGATATCTTTAAATAAAGCATAGAGGATATGAAAAATCATGTTTAATTTGAAATACTAAAACCAAGAGCAAAAATGGACCCAAAAACTCAGGATAGAAACAGAAGAAAAAGAAAGCCATATAAAAATAAAAACTAAATTATAAGGAACCCAAGGGAGAATAAATTAATATTTAAATTTAAGAAAAGGCATCAAGAAGAGCAGCAAAACAGCCAAGAGAAGGAAAATGAGATAAAGGAATAAAAAGGGTTGGGGAGAATGTAATAGAAATGGAAGATAGGGCAAGAAGGAATAATGCTCATTTTATCAGAGTCCTTGAAGAAGAAAAATCAAAATAATAAGGCAGAACTAATGTTAAAAGCTGCAGTCCAAGAAATTTTTTAAAAAGAAAAGAAAACCTGAATATACATATTCAAAGGACTCACTGGGTATAGGGGAAAATTGACAAGGTAGTCCCAGTGCTTTATAAATTGTTTCAATGCATAGGATATTAATCAGGAAATTTGCTAAATCTTTTTATGAAGTAACTATAACATTAGTACCTAAACCTCATGAAGATAACATATAAAAAAAGATTCAGACCAGTACTAAGAAATTAAATGCAAAAATTCTAAGTGACAATTAGACAATTAGACAAATTGACTAAAGGATGATTATTTGGAAGTCTATTTATAAAACTGACTTAAATAATAGGTCTAAGCAAAAAATTATGTAATCTTCATATGTACTATAAAAGTCTTTGATAAAATTTAATACCTATTCCTAATAAAAACTCTTGAGAAAATAAGAATGGATGGATATTTTCTTTAAATGATAAAATATTGGGTTGGCAAAAAAAATCCGATTTAGTTTTTTTCTGTAAAATAAAAGACATTTTTCACTTTTACCAATAATTTTATTCATTTGGATATTTTGAGTATGCCAGCTATCTCCCACCTGGTATAACATTGATTGTTCTCAATTAACGTTTCAATTTGATCTCTATCAACTTTTGCTGGTCTACTTGATGGTGGACCACCGTCCAGCAAGAAATCTCCAGCACCAAATTTCACAAACCGCTTTGGACACATTCGATCAGTCACAGCACCTTCTCCATACACTTCACAAATGGTTTTTTGTGTTTCAGTTGTATTTTTACCTTTCTTGAAATATTGAAACATAATATGCTGAAAATGTTGCATATTTTCTTTCATCTTCAATATTAAAATGGCTATACAAAAATTCACCAATTTTGATAAGTTTTTTTTTAATGTACACTAAAACAACTGTCACAATACAACCTAACAAAATTGTTTTGAATGAAGTTAAAGACAACTAACTGCTACTAGAGCCATCTTTAAAAAAAAAAAAAAAATGACCTTTTTGGATAAACCAATAAATATAGACCTCAATTCTAAACCCAGCGTCTTAATGGGGGAAACCCTACAGGCATTCCCACTAAAGTCAGGAACAAGGAAAAGGTGCCTACTGTCTTTGCTGCCATTTAACATTATTCTGAAGGTATTAGCCAATGTGATTAGAAAAGAGAAAATGCAAGTATAGGACTTAAAAAGAAGACAGACCTTTTTTGTTTGCAGATGATGGGACAGTATACCTGGGAAAATCTAAAGAATCAGTGATAAAACTGATTCAAATATAAGAATTCACAAGGTAGCAGGATATAAAGTTAACATACAGCTAGTAGCATTCATATACACAAATAATAAGCATTCCCAAGATGTATGTGTCATTTTCTTTTGATCATAAAAGAAAAGTGGTAAAATACTTAGGAATAAACTTAACAAGAAATGTTTGAAATCTGAATAAAGACAGTAAAACACTTCTGAAATGCATACTTCAACAAATAGATATCCCTTTTTCTTATTTAGGAATTCTAAACATCATTAAGTTCAATTCTCCCTAAATTAATTTATAAATTTAGTGAAATCCCAGTAAAAATACCAAAAGACTTTATTATAGAGCCAAATTGATACAGAAGTTCATACAGAAATAAAGAAAAACATGCGGACTTAGGATTCAGGGATTTCAAGAGCTGAGTGTTAATGGGTTTCTTTTGGAGATTATGGAAATGTTTTAAAATTGTGGATTTGGTTGTACAACTCTGAACATACCTAAGACTAACTGTAACACTTAAGTAACACTTTAAATGGGCAAATTGTTACTTAAAATGAGCGTGCAAGAGTAGCTAAGAATAGATTGAAAAGAAAGAGTTATGGGGGAGGGGATACTGGAGGGGAGCAACTAACCCAACCAGATATTAAAGCAGAGTACAAAGCCCCAGTATTTAAATAATGTTATAGTGGCCCATAAAGAGCTCAGTGAAACAGAATAGAAAGTCCATAAATACATGTAGAAATCTAGTATATGATGAAGATGGCATGAAAAATCACTGGAGTATAGATGGCCTTTCTAATAAATAGTCTTGGGTTAAGTGAACAACCATTTTGCAAAAGATAAAATTAGATCCACCTGTCCTTCTGTACCCAAGAATGGACTGAAGATGAAACCATGGGAGTACTAGAAGGAAACATGGGTGAGTTCCTCTATAGCTTGGATATAGAGAAAGGCTTTCTAATTAGGAGTCAAAACCCAATGCAGTTAAATATGTAGTTGATAAAATTTGTGTAAAAATAAAATCTTTTACATGGCCAAAGAAAGTTAAAGACAAAAGACATGATATGCTGAAAATATTTGTAAGCTGGGAGAAATATGTGCATTACAGATAAAGGGCCAAAATACTACAGAAAAATGGGCAAGAAATATGAGTAGACAATTCAAAATAAAGGATAATAATACTTAAACCTATCAAAAGGTGTTCAGCTTCATAATAAGAGAAATGCAAATTAAAATATACTAAGATAACCATTTCTCATATATCAGATTGGCAAAAATTTAAAAGCTTGATATATATTTGGTGATGCCCTGAGGCAACAGATCTTCTCATACACTCATTACTGGTGAGAGGCAAAGTAATACACTCTACCGGTGCCCCACCTCTTTGGAGGGGCATTTGGCACTATTTAACAAAACTTACATATGTCTTGACCCTCTGACCTAGAAGCAATCCTATTTGCAGAGATTTACCCTAATATTTCAACAGTACAAAAATAAAGATGCACTAAGTTGTTTGATGCTGTAATTACTTGTAATTACAAAATATTAGAAACTGCGTTGACTGTTGTGGCTCAATGGGTTGGCTGTTGTCCCATAAACCAAAAGGTCACCTGGTTCGTTTCCCAGTCAGGTCACATGCCTGGGTTGCAGGCCCAGCCCCTAAGAGGCAACTAGTTGATGTTTCTCCCTCCTTTCCCCTCTCTCTAAAAATAAATAAATAAAATTGTTTTTAAAAATAAATAAGTAAAATCTTTTAAAATAGGTTTTAAATTACTAAAACCTATCTACAGGCCCAAATTTAGAAGCTTTCTTGAATAAACTATGGTTCAACGATGTAATTGAGTACAGTGCAGTGTAAAAGAATATATATTGTGTGCTTCACTTTGTGTAAAAAAGAAATAAGGGGAACTAAGAAAACATATCTACCTGTCTTTACAAAAAGGAATTCAGTCAGGATAAATTAGAAAACACTGAAATTAGTTAACAAAAATGGTTGGAAGGGGGAGGGACAGGCAGAGTAGAAGGAATATGGGAAGGAGTAACACAGAAAAGAGTATACTTTCCATATGTTTTTGATTTCTGAAAAAATGTTAATGGCCTACATATTCAAATATTTAATCAACAAGATTGGAAAGAGGAGAAATAACCTAAAGCTGAAAGCAAGCTGAGATAAATTAACCTTGCTCTATTAACACATAACCAGTTCCACCTGGGGGCTGGTCCTACCCCAGCACCGTCCTGGAGGGACTGCTTGTGTGTCAGGCGGCCTCCAGTCTCTTGACTTGTGCTGAAAAGATCCCAAGGACAAGTCAGAGTGAGAACAAAAGCAAGTTTTATTCAGGTAAAGACAGAGAGGCCAAGGTGCAGGTGCCATTGTGAAAGAAGCTAAAGTATGCGTCTGAAAGGACAGGGCCAACCTGCTAGTAAGTTGTGCATGTGGTCAGTCAGTTCTTGGGATTTTATGTGTTTCCAAGGGTGGGCTGTTTCTAAGCTTTGTGGCACCAAATTCTGACTCCCCTTCTGTTGGGGGGGGGGGGGTCTTGTTCCTATACAGTGTGGTCTGTTCCAGAAGTGTCATTGCCGTTGTCCCACTCAAAGAGCCCCCCTTCTACTTGTGGTGTCAGTTTTCATTATGACAGTATAATGATCCATGGGGTTTGTCTCTGGTCAGTTTTCCCTCCATCTTGAATTGATACGGTTTTAGCAAGTCCTTCTTGTTGTTGACTTCTGTTAACACCACAGGGGCTTCCTGCTATAAACTGTTTCTTTTTGGTTGTGCAAGGGGTTGGGGGCTGTGGTGAGAGGATGACCCCGGGGCTTATTGCCTGTGATATCAGCTCATACTTCCTCACTCCACCTGTCAGGGTGTTTTCCTTTTTTCTGTCCTGTCTCAATATTTCAAATAAATAGCCCAATCACACTGAAGGCAGGGAGGTGGGAGGGAAAAATCTAATCCAATCCAAGCAATTTATGGACACATAAGATAATTCTGACTGTATACCCTCCGTTGTGGTGGAAGGTGGGAGAACACTGCAAACAAATCATAAATTCATTTTCTAGGTGTTTTTGTGTAGTGATATGGTTAAGCAATTTCTGGAACTTTTAGGCGGATTATTGTGTGAGCAAAAGAGTAATTAAAGTGTTGGCATTTTTTGGAAGCCAGAATTCTCATTATAGAAGTGAGATGCAAACGTAGAATTGAGGAAGGCAAGGAAGACCCAGTGGCAGTGGATTGGAATTAGAGGTACTGGTTTGGACTCACAGATTTAGAAAATATGGATATGTTTGTGGGTATGTACATGTGTATATATACAAGCATGTATATCCTAGCTCTCTTCGGACAGGGTTTAGAAGCAGTGACATCCTAGTATCAATGAACATATATAGATTGGTTTCTAGAACATTTTTCACTGAAAGGAATCAGGCTTTCCTCAGAGAAATCGCTGACTTAAGGACTGGAGCAGGGAAAGTATGAGATGAGTATGAAACATCATGTGTTGATGGAAAATGAGGAAGTACTTTAAAAAAAAGAGGCATTTCATAAAGGACTAGCTTGAAGGGACTCTTAACTGGCCAGATCTGGACAATTTGAGTGCCAGATAATTAAAGAAGGCAATAAATTACAAACCACTGCGGGGGGAAATTGAGTCCCCTAGTTCTACATTGACAATATGCAGATAAATAAAGAAATGGAAGAGAAGGGAGGGTGTTTCAGCACCAAGATGACTGATAAATATAGAAACGATATTGGAGTTGGAAACTTCACTGTATAATCATATTCATAGTTAAGATTGGTTTAGGCAAGAATCATCCAGTCCAGGTGTAAATTCAGGTGAAGAGCATCATACTTGCTTAGTTTTAAGTGTCTGCCAATTACTTCTAAATTGCAAGGAATATTTAATAACTATATGGTGGAAAAATGGGACAATGCCTTGACTGGATGATCACAACTACATCACCAATAAGGGGAAGATGGAGGCTGTCTACTTTGAGATGTGATTCTCAGAAGGATCCAACATCACTTACGGATACTGTTTGGCCCAACAATGCACAACCTGCATCTAATGAGGAAACAGAGAAACCCCAAATTAACATTCTGTCTTAAAAAGAGCTAACACTCATGCACACACACGCACGCACAATTGTGGGAGTATATTAAAAGGACACAGGAGCCAACTGAAAGATTTTTCAATGGCCAACACTGGAACAATTTAAGCAACAAAATAAATAAATATTAGATATTTTTGAGTCTATAATGATATAAATAAATGATTGAATGTACTGAAGAGAAGAAACAAATCTCCCATGAACAAGAACTCTAAATCTACCCTTCCCTCAATGAAGTGGAACATAACTCCCACTCCATAATTGTGACTTCCTTCCAAAGAGTACAGTGTGCAGAGTGGGGAAAATGATTTTACAGTGCAGAAACCTGAGAAACACTCTCTTCACCAGGTGAGCAAGGTTAACAACAGGTATAAATCACATTAATAATACATACTCTTGAAAATGGAACTCTGTCTTTCTGTTCTTCCAAAAATAACACCATTAGATAATGGTGATGGCTTCATAACCTTGTAATTAGGCTAAAAACCACTGAAAACCCATTTTAAAGTGGTGAATTCTATGATATGTAAATTATGCTTCAGTTTTTTAAAACTACAAAAATATGGATAGATTATGGGATTTTATTAACCAAAAAGCAGGGTGGAGCAGGAAGGGAGGCTATTGCTCAAAACGTCAGTGTTACAAAATACAGACTGGAAAACTGCCCCAGATTCATTGAAATTAAAGAGGTATGAACAACTAAAGGCAATGCATGTTCCTTTAGCAGATCCTTTATGGTGGTGGAAAAGGGTTAAATAGACATTATTCAGTCAATTGACAAAATTATAATAAGGATAGCAGGTTAGATTAAAAGTATTTGATAAGCCCTGGCTGGTGTGGCTCAGTTGGTTGGGCATCATTCCACAAAGTGAATGGTCACCAGTCCATTCCAGTCACGGCGCATGCCTGGGTAGCAAGCAGGTTCAGTCCCCAACCAACATATACAAACCAATAGGTGTTTCTCTCTCACATCAGTGTTTTTCTCCTCCTCTGTCTCCCTTCTTCTCTCTCTAAAAATAATTTTTTTTAAAGTATTTGAGGTCTTGAGGTGGTGCCAATACCCCTCTTGGCTGTGGCCCCGGGCTATAGTCCTGGCCCCTGCCCCCTTGGATGGGGTTCAAGCTAAAGGCTGCAAGGCCAAAGAGGCACCATGGTTGTGGGGTCCAGAACAGCACCGAGGCAGTGAATAACATCTCTTCAAGTCTGCAATAGAAATTTGCCTCCAGTGAAACTACATTGCAAAAAGTGGGAAAGAAACAGAATGGAAAGAATAAAAAAAGTCAAATAGGCAGAGTCTGAAGAATTTGTAGTGAAAAAAGTATTGGACTAATGCATAATGAATGGGAAGGTGGAGCATTTCCTGAAGTGAAAGGGATGCACAGATGCTGACAGTACTTGGGGACCTGAAGAAAATTTAGATTGTCTAGAGTTAATTGAAGCACTTCTTAGTTTTCAAAAAGCTGGTAAAGAAAAGGATGGTACAAAAAGGAAGTCTTTATCTGACAGTGATTCTGATGATAGCAAATCAAAGAAGAGATATTGCTGATAAACCAAAAGGCTTTGCCAGAGGTCCTGATCCTGAACGAATCCTGAACAAATAATAGGTGCCACAGACAACAGTGGAGAATTAATGTTTTTCATTAAGTGGAAAGATTCAGATGAGGCAGATTTGGTGCTGGCAAAAGAGGCAAATATGAAGTGTTCTCAAATTGTAATTGCATTTTATGAAAAGAGACTAACTTGGCATTCTTGTCCAGAAGACAAAGCCCAATAAATATTTGCATTGCTTTACACACACACAAACACACACAATCTGTGTCATGGTTTTTTTACTTATTAGCATGAAGAAATAACTACATTCTAATAAAAATCAAGTTTGATGTGTTTGTTTTGAAGTAGTACTAGCAGAGTTGTGGGAAGTTTCTATGACTGGTTACTTTGGAACAAAATCTTTATGTAGTTGCTTCCTTTATCAGAAAATAACATTTGATACCACAGTATATTCTTTCCTCTGCATTAGAGAACAGCTTTTCTAAATGTGGGGGAAATCTCCATTGTTGTTACTCAGTCAGAATCTGTGTTTAAGTCATATATGCCAAAGGATCATTGTGGGGGGTGATGCAGATTCATTGTTCTACCTGCTCAGTCATTTTGAATGTGATGGCCACACAGTACACATGCTCACTCAACAGTATCTATGGTTCCCACTGACTAGTACAGTGAAGTCATCATTGTTCACACATGCACATTCTAGTCCACTGTCCTTGGATGCCAGATTATATAGATGTACAAATTATTCTCATTATATGAACAATGGCTGGACTTTTTCCAGACAGACATCATATATTGTTTACTTTATTATAAATACTGGTAAACAGTGGTCAATAAATACTTTTTAAAAAAAGTATTTGATCAGTGTTAAATTTACTTTGCATAAAGGAATTCCTAATCTTAAGTAATACATGCTGAAATATATAGGGGAAAAAAGCACATTATGTATGCAACTTGTTCTCAAATTGTCCAGAAAAAAAAATGTATGTGTGTATATATTAAAGAAAAAACGATGGACCCAAAATGGCACCACTTGTGTTAGAAAGAGAAACAGAGAAGGAGGAGGAGAAGGGGAAGGGAGGGAGGGAGGGAGGGAAAGAAAAAAAAGAAAGAAAGGCAACGATAACCAAACCAAGATTTAATACCTTATCTAATTGCAGTTTCAACCTCTCCCAGAAATACAATCCTAATCAACCAGTCTGGAATTTTCTTGTCAAGCACCAGTAAGTAATCTGTCACCTGGCCTCTCTCCATTTCCCATAGAAACAAGAGTCGGTCTGCATGATAAAAACTCTACTTTTGAGGTGATAGAGACGAAAGACAGGAAAAGGGCAGGCCAGGCGAGCAGGTGGACCGACTGACCAGACAGCCAGCCAACAACAATGAACTAACCTAGCAGTCCACCACTCCCGCATCTAGCCAACTGCCAAACAAGTTAACCCGAGCCCCTCCACCATCAACTGAGCTTCAGCCGGCTTCCACAGCCGTCGTGGCAGCCCCGGGAGGAGCACTGGCGTCCTTTTCCTTCGATCCTCGGGATTTGAAGATGGCTGCACAGTCAGCGCCGAAAGTTGTGCTAAAAAAGCACCACCAAGATGTCTCTAAATGAGCACTTTACTAATATGCTGAAGAACAAACAGCTGATGCCAGTGAATATTCGGGCTTCAATGCAGCAACAACAGCAGCTAGCCAGTGCCAGAAACAGAAGACTGGCCCAGCAGATGGAGAATAGACCCTCTGTCCAGGCAGCATTAAAAATTAAGCAGAGCTTAAAGCAGCGCCTGGGTAAGAGTAACATCCAGGTACGGTTAGGCCAACCCATAGGGGCCCTGGCCAGGGGAGCAATCGGAGGATGAGGCCTGCCCATTATCCAAAGAGGCCTGCCCAGAGGAGGACTACATGGGGGACGTGCCACAAGAATCCTACTTTAGGGGCGGGATGTCGCGCCGAGGTCAAAACCTGCTCTGAGGTGGACGAGTCATAGCTCCCCGAATGGGCTTAAGAAGAGGTGGTGTTCCAGGTCGTGGAGGTCCTGGGAGAAGGGGCCTAGGGAGTGGAGCTACGGGTCATAGTGGAATCGGTGGTAGAGGTCGGGGTATGATAGGTGGGGGAAGAAGGGGCTTTGGAGGCAGAGGCCGAGGCCGTGGACGAGGGAGAGGTGCCCTTTCTCGCCCTGTACTGACCAAGGAGCAGCTGGACAACCAACTGGATGTATACATGTCGAAAACAAAAGGACACCTGGATGCTGAGTTGGATGCCTACATGGCACAGACAGATCCGGAAACGAATGACTGAAGCCTGCCTGCCCTCCTGTGAGAGACTCTTGTTAAAATTACCACATCTGTAAATAACCTTGAGATAACAGATGAGAAGAAACCTACCTGATTGATGCTGGAAGGACCTATCACAATAGACTATGGACTTAACTTGCCACCAGTTTGTGCATTTAGTGTGTACCTTTTATTTTTTTGATACTACATTGTATGAAATCCTTTTTTCCTCTGACTTGGGTTTGGTTTCGTTTTATTATTTTGGCTTTATTTGGGGTTTTTTTCCCTCCTCCCAGACTTCTCTTTGAACATGAACATGTTGGCCCTCTTACCACCCCTGCCTTCCCCTCACCTGTTATATATGCCCTCGCATTCTAACATTTCCTGTATTCACCTGTATACCCTCTGGAAAAAGTCCCAGCAATAACTCATCAGTGTTCTTCCCTAACACCTAGGTTTTTGAGATACAGTTTTGTTCTGTATCACTCTAATAGACTCTTAGAAGTGTTGAGAAAATCTGGAGTTCAAAAATGCACTCTGCCACGTTGATAATTTTTAGTGTAGTAATTTGGGAACATTGACCTAGCTGCAGGGCCACATAACAGGTTATATACATGGTAGCAGCGCTGATTGAAGTTGCCGCCATGTGCACTGACACCACATAACGTGTGCTGCTTTGGGTGTGTGCATAATTTCTACCCTGGAATAAGGTTTATAAACCTTGGCTTTATGTCATATCTAAAGGGGCCCTGTTGGGTTGGCTTATTCCTGAAATAGAGGGAAAAGCCATTCAGTTAAGCAGATGCTTCAGAAGGAGTGGGAGAAATATCGCAGGTACCTGCTGGAGAGGGTTCAGAAGATACCCATTCTGAATGTAATTCTTAGGTTTATCCCAAACCAGTCTTAGGATTTTCCATACATTGGCTTTGTTTGACCCTCTTTTCTTGAAGGTTTGTAAGTTAACCATATCCTGTCAAATGTCCCAGTTTCGGTGGAATCTTGTATTTCTGGTTTATTATAACAAGAAATTGTTCTCTCAGAGGGAAAAAAAAAAATGTACTTTTGAAATCAAAAAAATAAACTAATTTCCATTTTAGAAAAACACAATGAACTAAAACAATCAAACCAAACCAAAAAACTAGTGGAGGGTCACTGGAAATGTTTAGAAATGTTAAATGAGAAAAGCAGGTCACAAAACAGTATTTTACATACTTAATATTAGTTGATTTAATATGTGTATTTGATGCCTTGAAAAATCCTGGAATGAAAATGCTCCATCGTTAACCATTTCTATCTCTAGGTAATATAATTTACAGATGTTTTATTTTCCATGTATTTTCCTAATTTGCATATATTACATTTGGAAGTGAGGCTGGGGGAGAAGAGTGGGAAATGTGAGAATAATTTGCCTTTATTAGAGACAGAGGTACTTAGTAGTTTCCAGTAACATTATTCCTATCTTTGGGAATAGTAGCTGCTTACCTGGATGAATACGGGTAGGTACTAAGTGAAGAGAGCTCTCTAGTCTTGTTACAGATGTGAGTTCAGTGGTCCAGAGCAGAGACTTTCAACTGGTGTGCTGCAAGAATTTTTAAAACATGCAATTCCTATTTAGTCAGGGGCACTGACCTCTTTTCCATTAGATTGTCAAATTAAAAAAATGACAAGAGCCAACACAATTGTTGCCCAGTATGACTGAATCAAAATTACACCTATTTTTATTGTCACATTGGCTATATTTCCTGGTGTGTCACAGAATTTAAGTAATTAGTTTGTGTGTGCTGTGAGATGAAAAAGGTTGAAAATTACTAGAGGATTTTTGCTTTTGTAAATGCTGCTTTTTTCTTTGACAGTTGCATTGATCATTTTTCTAACTTTGTGCCTCCTGCAGGTGCTGCACTACCTGGCAATACAGAAACCTGCAGACCTTGCTCGGCACCTGTTACCTTGTGTAATTCATGCAGCTGTACTCAAAGTAAAGGAAGAAGGTAGATATCTTACTTGATTAGTAATTAGTTCATTTCTAAAATGAAAGTATATTTTGTCTAACTTATTTAATAATGACTTTGATTTTTTTAAAAACAGAAAATCTGGAAAACATTTCTTCAGTTAAGAAGATTATAAAGCAGATAATATCCCATTCCAGTAAAGTTTTACACTTTCCCAATCCAGAAGACAAGAAATTAGAAGTAAGTTCGAGTAGTGTGAGGATCTTGCCAAGTGTTCTCCTCGGTTGGCAATAATTACTTTCAAGATACATTTTTAAAAGGCTTTGCTTCTTTTTGGTGTTTTCCAATGTATGGCTTTTCCTTTTCTATTGTTAGGAAATCATCCATCAAATTACTAATGTGGAAGCCCTAATTGCTAGAGCCCGCTCACTGAAAGCCAAGTTTGGAACTGAGAAATGTGAACAAGAGGAGGAAAAGGAAGATCTTGAAAGGTAATTGCTATTTGACTAATACATTTTTGTCTGCAGTAGAAAAGCCACCACTCTCTTTAGAAAATTTTAAGAAACATGGAGATCCTTTTGTGACACTCCTATGTTGTTTGTAACAAGCATTGGCTAGAGACAGAGAAATACATAGATTTGACCTCTACTGTATTTCTGAGTATTTGCTATGTGTTTCTATTCCTCCCACTTTCAGAAACAATTCTACCAGGTCTCGCTCTACAGTGCTCCTTGTTTGCTCTTTGAGATGTGGTGCCTGCAGTTTCATGAGGAGAAGCTGTTTACTCTTTGTTGCTTGAAGTGCCCCAGAGCTTTCCTTTCAGCTCTCACTGTTCCTTAACCATAGTGTGAAGTGTTCCACAACTCTTACTTCTGCTCAATAGTCATTTAATTTTTTAAAAGATTGATAATAGCAAAGGTGCATTTACCATGCACATTACAAATACGTTTTGAAAGTGACCAGATGGCCTCTCCAGGATGAGGCAAATGACCGACCCAGTCGGTCTTTTCCTCCTACTGAGGCAGTACCATTTCCGAGGCGGCCTTTCAACACAAGCCCGTCTGGTTTTGCCCATTGAAAGGACAGTGTTGTTTAAATGTGTGATAAAGCATTTCCAAATTAGCTACTTCAGTAACTTGAATTTGTTACAACATTAACATTTTCATTAACCTTTCCACAAGGAATGGCATTATTGGTGCTAAATAATTAATAGTATAGGACAAGGCATTTGCTATAGCTTTTAATAAGTTTTTGTTTGAATTTTTTATCTTTTGTTGAGTGAAATTTTCTTCCAGACTTCTTTGCTCTTGAAAAGGCCTTACTTTTAAATAAGAATAAGTTCTAATCAAGCAAATCACTTCTAAAAATAGCAGCATGAATTAGTGAGCAGGTGGCATATGCGTGGTGACTCTGTGCCTTTGACTCTCTTAGCTCCCCCCTATGTTATCTGTGATGAAGTTGGAAGTACAGTATTTCCAGCACAAAATGGCACAGTTTACAGTTGAGACTGCCCAGTAAAACACATATGTTGTGTACATGTGCGTGTATGCACACGCACACACGCTTATACACTTCAAAAGAACAAAAACAAGAAATATAGATCATTGCTTTGCTGTGTAGATGAAACTTGGTTTTTGCTGCCAAAAAAAAAATTTTTTCTGCCTTTTATTGAATATTTCTACTTATGCTTTGACAGAGATGGGCTTTTCACAAATTTTATGAAAATAGTTGAAAGGCGGTGAGATTGTCATTTGAGTAGATTTTAATTCTAAATGTCAGTCTATCTTGTTATAAAATTTCCACTCCAGCCATGGTAGTTTAGCCAGTATCAATTTGAGGGTTCGCCCACAGAGTTAATCGGGGAGGATAGACATCACGGGAACTGAGTGGCTCACCTTCTCTTCTTTCTACCCTAGGTTTGTGAGCTGCCTCCTAGAGCAGCCCGAAGTGGTGGTGGTTGGTGCAGGAAGGGGACATGCTGGCAGAATCATTCACAAGCTGTTTGTGAATGCACAGAGGGTATGTGAGATTCCTTGTTGACTGTAACATTGCTTCTCCAGACCTCTACTCAGTAGGATGCTGTTTTGATTCCTGCACATGGCTGCTTGTACAGCTCCTAGCAGAGTATAAGTCGGGGCATGGAGTTTGAGCACTGAGGAAACAGTGACTCTTAGCAGTGACTTCTGAGTTTTTCTAACCCATTTGCTTTCTTACATTTTAAGTAAATCAATAAGTGTATTTTAGAACCTAAATTTCAGATATTAGAAAGGTCTGAAATCCATTGTTGCAAAACCTGATACGGACCCAGTTAACTGTGGCCAGTGCAGTTATGTGCTCTATTCAACTCAAGTTTGAACAGAGTTGAGTTATACCATTTAAACTCCTGTACACCAAATGGTTTCAAGTTAGTAAATATGTTTTTACAATGATGAAAAGAGCCAACTTTAGAGATTTCCTAGGAAGGAAGAGCAAGCTTTCAGATTTTTAAGACTATAGAAACTCAGGCTTCAACACGGAAAGAAAGCCTAATTTGAAAAATAATCTTTATCATTACCTCTACTAATGAAAGTAAGAGTTTAAAAATTACAGTATATAGTATCTCCTGACATTCTAAAGCTATTAAAATTTGGATTTTTATCAAGATGATATAATACTAGATATACTTTCCACACTGTTCTTGTTTGCTGGTTGAGAGGTGCTACCATCCCACAGATAATCTCATTTCAGGGCTCATTCATATTAAAGATTCTGTTAAAAATATTACAAAGTGCATTAAATACAGGGTGCCCCTTACCTGACACTGTGATTACACTAGAATGACCCAATTTTAAAGATGTAATTCTCTGAATCAAATAAGAAAAAGACTTTTAATAGGTTCACACACAGAGTAAAAACCTTTGAGTTGATCTGGAGTACATCTATTTAACATACCAAAATCATAGCCAAATGTACTGATCTGAATTTTTAGAAGAACTGAAACCTGAGATTATGCATGGGGAGTAGCTCTTTAAATTTAAAAATTTCAAGTTAAAACTAAGTATTTTACTTCCTTATAGAGTTCTAGAAGGCATTAGATAATTACTTGGATTTATTTTGTTTTTGTCTCTGGCATGAAACCAAGAACTGAGTTTGTTTTCACACCCTTTAAAAATCTTTGCCAACTTACTCACCAGAAGCTTTTAAACACATTTTCTTGTTATCACCAGTATGAATTTCCCTTATATTGCAATAACTCTTTCCTCAGTTGTTAAAATCTGTGTGTTAAGAGGATTTACTACCTAGTGCTTATATATTTATTGCTGAGAGTGTACTTGTTTTGAATAGTTAAGCAAAATTCTTTCCCCCAAAAGGGAAGTAGCCTACCCCTCCCCACCCACCCTCACCCCTCCCCCCCTCGCCCAGACTAAGTAAAGGCTCATTGTAAAAATTTGGGCGATACAGAAAATTATGAAGGAAGAAAAGTGATCACATTAAAAATTAATCAGATTTATCCCACTATCCACTGATGATCACTGTCAGCATTTAACATCTAGTATATACAAATGCATCTTTATTTTACAAAAATAGGCTTATAGCCCTGACCACTATGGCCAAGTTGGTCAGAGTGTCATCCCGTAACCTAAACGTTGCGGGTCTGATTCCTGGTCCAGGGGCATCCGAGAGGCAACCAATCAATGCTTCTCTTTTGCATCAATGTTCTCTCTCTCTCTCCCTTCCTTTCTCTGTAAAGCAATGAAAAAAAGTGTCATCAGGTAAGGATAAACAGAAAAGAGGATTATATTATATAATTTACTTTGTTATTTTTGTTTTTCACTCAATATGATTATATTTCTACATCAATAAATATAGGAGTGTATCGTCTTTTCAGTGGTCTCCTCATATAGCCAGTCTGAAAGTATACATTCATCCCACATTATGTAATTTTAAAAGAGTTCAAACTTTCACACCTTTGGTGAATGTTTTTAGGGAATTGGCAGACTGCAATCCATATAACAAGCACTTGGTTGGTACATTTTTAAACCCAGTCCTTATATGTCTGGCAAATGTAAACCATTCGAGTTTGTTCATGTAACTTTTCTTTTCATAACTAACTGACACTGTATATCAGTTTTACTAATATAAGCATACAGTAATTTTACATATTTAGAACTTTTTCTTAAAGCCATGCATTTTAATTAACCCTATGATTACTTGTTTCAGAGGTATATACATATTTAAGTGGAATTCAGCAGATAAACCACTGATTGAATTTTGCTTCAGTCTTGCTAAACTGAATAACTCTGGGACACCTGTTCTTAAATTCATTGGATTATCTGTTTTTCCAGCCATGAGCACTGTTTTTTATAGCATCTTCATTTTTCAGTGAAAGAGCTAGATTTTTGTTAAATCATTTCCCCCTTTAAATGACACCGCATGTCATCTCTTGAGCCATCAGGTGCATGACTAGTGGGTATGTCTGCCCAGTTTGGTAACTAGATATATTGTATGTGATATATGTTTGACTTGATAATTCTTTTGCTAGAGTCTTGTTCCTTAATATAGTGCATGCTTTCTGAAATAATCTTGAAATTTCTTGTCGAGCTCTTTTTAAAACCATCTTGCTTGATTCCTTTTCATCACTGTTTCTTTTCTCACCCTTCTCAAGCTGACTGAATCTTCTGATGAGGTAACAAATTAGCTTCTGTCCCTCATAGTTCCTTATTCCTTCCCTTCCCTCTAACTTCATAAGGTCATTAAGAGTGACCACCTTTTTTTAACAGTTTGGATTTGACATACATTTCCTGCTGATGTTTATATAACATAATTTTGTATTTCCATTGCCAAAAGAACTATTATTCCCAATCAGTGGTATTCGGAGAGAAGTATAGTGATCAGAGAAATGAAACAAGTACAGTGATGAGAGTTAAAATGAAGACTAATTGAATATGTATGTCATGCAATTTTACTGAAAAAATAGATTCTTTGAAATTGAGATCTTCTCTTTTGTGGCCATTGCTACATTACATAGACCTCAGTACTACCTCACATTAGCTGCTCAGCAAACAAATGTCCCCAGTTTTAATTCATCCAGTGAATCTTAAAAAGAATTGGAAGCTGGGATAAAAACCGTCTTTTTAGGCTCTGGAGAGAACCAGCTCCTTACTGTATTGGAGACGTCAGGCGTGGTCTTGGGTCATTGCTAGGAGAAACACAGAAACCAGCACATTTTCCCTCTTCATCAGAGGTCTGCATATGGCCCCCACTCTTCAAAGTAGATTTCCTGGCAGTCATAATCCCCTCTGTCTCTCTCACCAATTTATTGTACTCTCTGGCTGCTCATGCAGTGTTTCAAGCTTCTTGTATTTTCTGTGTTTTGTTTTTTGAGTAATCATGACAGAATTGACAGCATTACTGAACAATGTAGAACATTTTTATGTATTTATCATGTTTATTCTTCTGTCCTTCATAATGATCTAAGTTTAGCATCAACTTGATCTTGAATTTAGCATTTAATTGTATTCAAGGCTGCAGCCATGGCTCCACTGGAGGAGGAACTGAAGAGAATGGGCTCCCCAGAAGAGAGGAGGCAGAACTCGGTGTCAGACTTCCCACCCCCTGCTGGCCGGGAGCTCATTCTGCGCACCACTGTGCCCCGCCCTGCCCCCTACTCCCGAGCTCTGCCTCAGCGCATGTACAGTGTTCTCACCAAAGAGGATTTCAGACTGGCTGGTGCCTTCTCGTCAGATACCTCCTTCTTCTAATTCTTCTAGAGCTACTCCATTGTGGCTTTAGAGACAGAGCTGACCCCTTCTGTGGGAAGGAGGTTGTGCCAATCAGAACCCCAGAGGCCATGAAGAGGGCCTTTCTGGTTGAATGAGCATGCATCATACCAGCATCTGAAAGACTTTCTCTTGACAAGCTTGGGCTGTTTTGTAGCTTGTGGGATCAGAGATAATGGCTTGAGCTGGTGAAAGATTTCTTCCCCAAAGTGATGGCCCTTGTTTGGTGTGTGGTTAGGGACCAAAAAAAGCAGGAGCTCTCTGCACTTAACTCTGGCAAGATTGTGTTCATTTATTATTTTCTGTGACTATCCCTTAGGCTATTGCCTTGCATTCATAATCTGTGTAAACACTTCTTATTTTATTAGTATCAAGTACGCAAAATAGAGTATCTGTTAACTCAGATTTCTGGATATTGTGAGGGTAGATTATATTCTCAGAGTCTGTATTTTTAAAATATTAAATGACATCCTGTTTATTCAATCACCTGATAGCCATCTTAATTGTACTAATTAACTTTTGATGAGCATTTTGAATATTCTATCTAGGAGGAAGCCTAGAGTTCGTGTTTCTCCATGTAACTGTGATCTAAATGTAATCCTCTGATAAAACTGTATTAAATGTCACTGCAAATTAGTTTGATATCTGTCTTGTAGGGTTTGTGTCTCTTGTTTTGTTTTGGGTGCCACATAAAAAGTGATCAACCTGCACTATGTTGTTTCCTTCTTCTCTTGGTATACAGTATGCATTCCTTTTGTGGGGTTGCTGGCTGGGTACTGTACTTAATGAAGTAGAGATTGGCACACGCTAAAAATATAGCCTTGGTACCTAGATTATCATGCAGTTAGTATAATTTGATATATGTGCTACTGTAATGAATAGTAGGTTATGTCAGTGAACTGTTTTACTTCTGTATTTTAGTTAAAATGAAAATAATTGGTGGGGATATGTAGTAGAACTGAGCATAAGGATAACAGCAACATACTTCTAATTATCTGATGATCAAGGTCTGTTAAGTCTGTGTTGCTATATGGCCTTTGTTCAATGATCTTAAATCTATTTTTAGGCCTAAAACTCCCACTTTAATCCAGAGTTTTTAAAAAAGTGGTTACTGAAGCATAGACCTTGCTAAGCAACTTTAAGGAATTAATAGAGCTATGTTAACCTATTATTTTTGTAAAAAAAAATGTATATACATATGTGTGTGTGTGCGCATATGAAGAGGGGAGGCCTGGTTGGTGACCTCCCAGCTGTCACAGCACTGCTCCCTGAGATACTGGCCTCGATTGCAGGGGCACCGCACAGAGGCAGCGAGGATCGAGTTTGCTTCCTAAGGAGGACCATAACTAAGAATCATGTTACAAGGAGAGGCTGGACTTTAAAAAGGATTGTGAACCTAATAAAAAGGAAAGTGCTGCTTTCTTGGGCTTCTTTTCTCTTCTTTTCTTCCCTTTGGTGCTTTATTCTTATTTCAGTTAGCCTTGTGCTACCTCAGATCTTCCTAAATATTTGCAGCCTGCGTGGATCTTGCAGGCATCTCAAGAATACTCTTTGTGCCTTTTTATAATGGAAAGTACCCCATTTTACTTTCCTTGTGTGTTTATTTCACAGGTATTTTTAGGAACCTACTTCAAGTCAGGTACTGCACTAGGCAGTGAAAATAAAACAGGAACCAAGACTCACTCCTTTCAGTGACCTGCCCATCAGGTAGGGAAGGCCGATGTCACATTGCCATGAAATGGAGAGTACAGTCAACCCAACCGGCTGTATGAATGGAGGTCTCACATGTAACGTATAAATTCATTCATTCATTCGTTGGTATAGCAATAATAATGAACATAAGGTGTTATGGGAGAGGTTTTTCACTCAGTCTTTAGGGACCAGGAGACTCTTTCTACAGGTGATTTCCAGATTAAGACCAGAGGATGAGTAGCAGCTGACAAAGACGTAGGAGAGTAAAGTGCTTGCAAAAAACTACAATAATTCTCCCATCCCTATATGTTTGCCCCCAATTTATTATGATTTTATCACTGTTCCCAGGAAGGAACTCATTTCTCCACCACTTCATCCTGGACTTAGCCATATCTTTCTGTCATCACTGGAGTATTAGCAAATGTGAGGATGGTAGAGACTTGATTGAAAAGTACTTGCACATTGGGGCTTATGTTCTCTTCCTGCTGGAACCCTGAAACATGCAAAGTACCTGCTGAAGGAAGAAAGAGATGGGGACGTTTGTTATGCAGAAAGTTAACTGATAAAGGAGCAGGTAGGAGGAGTATTTCAGGTAGAGAAAATAGAATGGGCCAAAACTCAGAAACAAAAGAAAATGTATCCTTGGAGAAGAGCCAGCATTTCACTTTGGCTGGAGTGTGGAACCCAGAGTAGAATGAGGCAGGAAATTAAGATGGTAAGGTAAACTGAGGTGAGATCAAGAAGTTCTGCATAAGCCACAGCAAGAATGTTGGGCTTTATCTCAAAGCAGTGGTGAGTCATTAAACAGTTTTAAGCAAGGGTGTGACATGGTGGGTTTAAGTCATAATGTAGCAGGACAGACAAATGGAGAGTCTAGGAAAGTACATACATATCCTAGATCTTGTACTAAATTGGAAAGTAGCAATTATATTGTCAGTGTGGTTTTTTTTTTTTTCCCCTCATCTTCTGTTCTTTGTAATGTGCTGCAAAGAGCCTGGCAAATGCTCATGGAACCAACATGAAATGTTTTCACTTTGGGCACCCCCACCCCACCCCTACATATTCTTACACCACTATGATTATTAAGATTTGTCTTCACGCTAAAATTTTTTAAATTTCAGTAAACACTTGTATTTATTTTCCATTCATTAGTCCAGTAAATGTTTATTGAGTGCCACCTATGGGCCAGGTTCTGTTCTAGGCGATGAGGATACAGCAGTGAACAGGACAGATAAAAGACTGGCTGGGTAGCTCAGTTGGTTAGGGCATCATCCTGATAGGCCAAGCTTGTGGGTTTGATCCCCCCGTCAGGGCACACACAAGAATCAACCAATGAATGCATAAGTAAGTGGGGGGAAGAATTGGTATTTCTCTCTCACACATGTTTTCACTCTCTCTTTAAAATTAATTAAAAAATAAACTTATGGAGATTACAGTAAAGGACACCAAGTCTAAACAAATTATCTAAGAGAAAAGAAGAGTGCTTTTTATACAGGTGAAAAGGGAAGGCCTGTGAGGTAGTAACATTTGAGTGGAGACCTGAAAGAATTGAGGGACGCTGCTTTGTGAGTGTCTGGGAGATGATTCTGGATGGGGGATAGGAAATACAGAGCCCCAAGGTGGGAGTCCACTGGAATTGGAAGCACAGACAAAAAAAGGCCAGTGTGGTTAGCGTAGAGTTAGTGAAGGAAAGAAAGTTGGACAGATAGGCAGAGAACAGATGATACAGGGGACTTTTAAAAATCTTGACTCTGCTGTGTGGAGAAAGTACTGCAGAAGCAGGGGTGGAAGCAGGAAGAGGAGGATTGAGAGAGGAGCCACTGAGGTAGAAGGAAAAAACAGAAATGCAATGTCTAGGAGCCAAGAAGAAAAACTAGTTGAAGAAGGTGGGAGTTGATCACTTGTGTCAAATGCCATTAAGATGTCAAGTAAGAAGAGGTCCAAGGAATTGGCTGTTGCACACCTATGTATGCAGAGTAACAAATGCATTCAGAGAGGTAATGAAATTCCCATTGGGAAAGAACAGAAGTTACCTTGGAGGGTGTACTGGGACCCTTAGCATCTGTGAATGCACATAATATTGTACTTTTGCCCCAAGCCGGAAGGGGTTTGGTTGCTGCGTGCTGTTCCTTGCCAGGAACTGGAGGGCAGGATATTGAATGGGCAAGAGCATGAAGCTATTCTCTAGTCGTTTTGAAGCCAACTGCAACCCTAGTCCCTGCCCTCTCTTGCTGCCAGCTCCTTTTAGGCAGGCAGGATGATGGAGAAGGCTTGGCATTCGACAAATGCTGAATGGATGGATCAACGAAGGAATGAATGCCTCTTGAAGGCAAAAGAGGCCCCATTATTGTGTTTGGATCTTCTGGCCTCTTTCTTTTGGCCATTGGGCACCATGATACCAGAACATTTCAGAATATTAGCTCCTGAAAGCCAGAGGACCGCTGACAGCATTTCTCCAGCTCCGAGAGAGGGCTTGGTATCAGCCTGTGAAAAGTGCATTTGGTGAATTTTGAAATACAAAATAAAACTAATTCATAGTAGCACGACTTCTTTAGCAGCAGTTTTTCTCAGGCAACTTGTGACATCTGACAGACCACCCACCCTCCCTGACCCCTCAACAGTCTCACCTACTGCAGGAAGCTTTCCTGGACTGAGCTTATCAATAAAGGAAGGAGCTGAACAGAAGACCCCTCCTGGGAGAGGACAGGAACACAGGCCACACTCTGAGTCTCCGAAGAGGTGCTCCAGCCACCCCTCCACCACCCTGCCTCTGCGGTGCGAGGCCTCGGGCAGCTACTGACGGACTTTGGATGGCAGCTCACAGGCACCTTTCTTCTGCTGCTGCTTTACAGCTGTATGGCTCTCTCTTAGGAAGTTGCATTTCCGTCCCTAACAGATTGGGAAGAAAAGCAGGATTTATTTTTTCCATGCAGGAACCATGATGGAATATTCGGTTTTTGTATTAACTTTGCAAATTTTTCTCATCTTTGCCACAGAATCAGGAGGGCCAGTGGCTGGTGAGGCAGACGTGAACCCGATGGGCTGGCCCATGCTGGACTAGCTACTCCTTTGCTTCACAGCTGGTGAGCTATTTGCACTATATAAAAATTAGCCACTGTGTTAGTTTCTGATGACAGCTGTAACAAAGTATCACAACATGGGCTTCCAAAGCAGAAATTTATTGTTTCACAGCTTGGGACACTACTAAGAAAGGTGTTAGCAAGGTTTCGCTCCATCTGAGACCAATAGGGAGGATCTTTCCTTCCTTTTTGAAGCTGCTGCTTGTTGTGAGCAACTCAGGCATTCCTTGCGGGCAGCAACGCCAGCAGGACTTCACTCTCTACCCCTGCTATCACATGCCCCAGTCCCCTCTGTGTCTGTGCCTCCTCCTCTTCTTACATCACCAACCACCCAGATTAAACATGACCTCCTCTGAACTGTTCACATCTTCAGTGATCCAAAATAAAAATGCGGTAACATTCTTAGGAAGTGGGGTGAAGACCTCAACACAGCCATCT